>NW_024097953.1:0-256355 GCF_016545835.1 Crotalus tigris
CTTCATCAGAGATTTATTGTATTTTAACAAATCTAATAGAATAAAAAAATATTATAATAATATTTTTTCTAAAATTTAATATGTTCATCATACTTTATAATCATGGATATATGAAAAATAAAAGAATGCATCTTAATGCAGCCATAAAGAGGAATCCACTAGTTGTTATTTAATTCTAAAACCTTTTCTTAGTTCCTTCCTTCCACAATTTATTAGGTAGAAAAGTCCTTTATTGCCATAAGATATGCCAGAAGTAAAAGGCAGGAACTATATGAATCTTTCAGTGGTTGTTTCTCCTGCAATCATTTGGAACTAGTTAAAGAATTCACATTTCTTCAAGTGAAGCCCAGAGAGACTACATACTAAGCTTAATAGCTACCTCCATTTTCCATGGATGGTTAATCTAGACACATTTTTTTTGGCATTAATTGTTTTTCTGCTTAGCCTTTGCCTCAGTCCAAATGTGTGGAAAGTTGTCATCCTGGATTTGTCAAACAGAAGCGAGAAGGAGAGCCAGCTTGCTGCTATGACTGTGTTCCTTGTCCAGAGGGGACCATCTCCACTCAGGAAGGTGGGTGACACCAAAAAAAAGAGCAGAATTGTGGGATGCCTCTAGAGCATTTTTATGGAAGTCAATGTTAAAGGATGTGTTAAAGGTCAAATGCTATTTGTTTATTTTCAAACTGCACAGTTTCTTATCTAAAAGGAGGAATATCCAAAAGACCTTGAAGGAGTGTATGGCATGTTGGGCAGGTTTTACTACTACCCCCAAAAAAATCTCTTCTGCTTTTTATTTTGGATCTCTCTTTCCACATGTATCTTTCTGTTAATATCTGAATCCTTTGAAAGTTGAGGAATTATTTTAGATCTACCCTCCAGAAGAATCTTTGAAAATATAGGTCTCCCTTTGATCATCACTAGAAGGAATTGCTGGTCCACAATGAGGTGATTTGTATAGTTATGTGTGCACCTGCTTACATGAATGTTACTATTGATGAGAATAGGCATTCCAGACTATTTGCAGAACTAGCTTTTTGTTTGTTTTTTTTAAAAAAAGTTTCTGTGGAGAGATTAAGAGATGCATCTTTGAAAATCCTCCTAGTATCAATTGCTTTCCAAAGAAGTTATTTCTTGAAAAATGAAAGGATAGAATATTAAATAAATGGTTCTTTTGGGCGGTTTTGCAGATACAGAAAAATGCACCAAGTGTCCAGATGATAAATCTCCAAATAAGGATCGTATCCAATGTATTCCCAAAGTTATATCCTTCCTGTCTTACGAAGAAAATCTGGGCGTCATCCTGATCTCTTTTGCCCTGCTCTTCTTCCTAACCACAATGTTGGTGTTAATCATATTCACTAAATACCGAGAAACTCCCATTGTCAAAGCCAACAACAAGAACCTCTCTTATATCCTTCTGATATCCCTCCTGCTCTGCTTCTTGTCTTCTTTTCTCTTCATCAGTCAACCAAGGAGAGCCACCTGCCTTCTCCGACAAACAGTTTTTAGCATCATCTTCTCATTTGCCATTTCTTCTCTCTTGGCCAAAACAATCACAGTGGTGCTGGCTTTCTTGGCCACAAAACCAGGAAACCGAGCAAAGAGATGGTTGGGGAAGAGCTTGGCCAATTCCATCATCCTTTTTTGTTCTGCTGTCCAAATTGTCATCTGCTCCATCTGGCTGGGAGTGTCTCTCCCATTCCCTGACTCTGACTTCCACTCTCAGCCTGGAGTGATCATCCTGCAATGCAATGAAGGCTCTGTTATGTTCTACATCACCCTTAGCTACATGGGTTTCTTAGCTACCATTTGCTTCACGGTGGCCTTCCTAGGCAGGAATCTCCCTGGGGCCTTCAATGAAGCCAAGCTGATCACCTTCAGTATGATGGTCTTCTGCAGTGTCTGGGTGACTTTTTTGCCCACCTATCTGAGCACCAAAGGGAAATACATGGTGGCTGTTCAGGTCTTCTCCATCTTGGCCTCCAGTGTTGGTCTTCTGGGTTGCATCTTCATCCCCAAGTGTTACATAATCATTCTGAGGCCAGACCTGAATAAAAAGGAGCAGCTTACAACCAGACGAAATGTAGAAATGTAGAAATGGGAATGTCAACTCTCAATATGTTCCAACAGGACAAACCTAGAACATGGTCCATGGATGACTAGGCCAACTTTTTTTGCTTCAAATCACTAAAGGTCTACTGGAAGATAGGATTGTGAGGAACGTTACTTCTTGCAGTAGTAGGAGAATATTAAAAGCTGGAAATACAGAAGGATTTGGCAACTATAACATCCTTTTTTCTGAGTACATTTTACAAAAGCTGCTATGGCAATGCAACTAATATGTTTCTTTTTATTTAGACAATAACTTCTTTCGTGAGGATAGTAACAG
The DNA here is from genome assembly GCF_016545835.1 of Crotalus tigris. NCBI lineage: Eukaryota > Metazoa > Chordata > Lepidosauria > Squamata > Viperidae > Crotalus > Crotalus tigris. Next base: position 2,390 of record NW_024097953.1, read on the forward strand.
TAGATTGGTGGGCAAGTAACTTGAGACCTGCTAATAATTAATATTCATGCCTAGATCATGTATTAAATATGCATATGTGCTATTATCATTTTGTCCTCCTTTTCTGAAATGTATCAGTATGAGAGAATCCTTTTGTCTGCAGGATTTCCTCCTATTATATTCTGGAGGGAAATTCCTCGAGTGTCCAATGAATAAAGAATAACTGCAGTGAGCCTTGATTATTGGGGGGAGATTGTGGTATTTGTTTCTATATAAACTTGTGTCAGCAGTGAGGTTCACAATCTTCATGCTGCTCCCAGGGACAACAGGTGGGGTGTCCTGTAGGGTGGTTGTTTTGAGATTGATCCCATGATCCTTCCCATTTCCAAATAATGGCATCATTTAGGAGGCTGTGTAAGGCAACAATATCTATGTAAAACTCCATTTTTCTACTAAGGTTTGTGTATCATTTATGGTTTCATGCTCACATCCCATCTCAGTAATGACTGGAGATGTCCAGAAATCAAGGCAGAATTTAGCTTAGGAGGGGTGAGAGTGACCTTTCTATGTCAAGCAAAGACTGACTCCGAGGCTCTGTTTAAACTGCCTTTTTCCTATTTCTTAAGGTATGAATTTCCTAAGCAGATACTTTGCAGGGAGGGAACTGCAAAACAGAGCCCAGGCAGACTGTGATTAGTGAATGAATGTTTTTCAAATGAACAGATAAGCCTGCTGTGGGCCAAGGCTGGGAGTTGGCCTACTGCCTCCACTCCTGCCTCCAGAGGCTGTGAAAGAAAGGCAGTGTGTGAAATTGAAAGGAATCCTAAATAGCTGTTCCTTCTCCATTGGAAGAGAAACATCCTAAGACATGAATCCAAGGACTACAGTAATCAACACAGGGAAGGAAAGGGGAAGGCCAGCCATAAATACCTTCCAATTCCACATGTGGACAGAGATCATACAGATAAGTAAATCTGAACAAGAAATGTTAGAATCTCTGGGACGAAGGCAAATGGGAAATTTGTAAACTTAAGGAATCTTGAAGAAGAATCCACAAGAGGTTCCTGCTGGTTTATGAAACACTGGTGTAGACCAGGTGTGATTACATATATGAAGCAATTGAAATAATAAAACTCAATGGTCATCCCGTGCACTGGGAAATTGACAAATATATGAGAGGACTTTCACGGGAAGAGAGGTGGTCATATTGGAACTCCTTTTGACTTGAGTTTGTTGGGTAGTCTGAATGCAGATTAAGGTTTTGAAAAAAGCCTCTGTCCTTCACCCCTTAATCTGCATGCCTGATCCTTCTTCCAAAGAGATGTGGGTGACCTGGTTAAAGTCTTTTGGCCTCTGAGTAGTATCCAGCAGAGAATGGAGGGGAAGTGTTCATGCAACTGATAATTGAGGTCCTCCAGGAGCATCTATATAAGGGTGTTAAGGTGTATTTGGTTGATATCCTGATTTACGCCAAAAACAAGGCAGAACACGTGAAATTAGTCAGGGCCGTTTTGAAAAAGTCTGTGCTGCTAAACTGTACACCAAGCTCTTGAAATGTGAATTCCATAAAAATAGAATTGACTATCTGGGCTACTGCGTTTCTCATGAGGGGGTAGAGATGGACCCAGAGAAGTTTGACAACTTTTACAGGCAATTTATCCTTGCGTTTGCTCAGGTCACATTCCCTATCACGAACTTATTGAAAACTAAGGAAGGGAGTAAACTGAAACCTGGCCAGCCACTGAAATGGACAGCTGAATCCAAGCCACATTTGAGAAACTTAAGAGACTTTTTTCCACGGAACTGGTATTGAAACACCCAGACCCGGAAAAAGCCGTTTGAGATTCAGGTAGACACTAGTGATGTAGCAGTGGGGGCGATGCTATTGCAGAAAACCCAGCAGGACCAATTACAGCCCTGTGCTTACACACCCAAAAAACTGTCAGAGACCGAACAACAGTGGGCTGCTTGGGAAAAGGAAGCATACCCAGTGAGATGGGCCCTCTTAACCTGGAGACATTTCTTAGAAGGAAGCAAAATCCCTTTCCAGGTTTGGGACAGATCATAAGAACCTGGAAGCTCTGAAAACCCCCAAGAGGTTGTCTCCTAAGCAAGTGGGCCAGGCTCAGCACTTTCATCATTTTAATTTCTCCATTCACTATCTGCCTGGGGGGAAGAACGTCCTAGCAGATGCACTGTCACGAATGCCACAATATAATAGTATGAAGGCAGAAGTGGTTTAACCTCTACTTTTCCCACGGCAATTGGCTGTCCCAGATGTTACAAGAGCACACATTAAAAGAGTTCCTTTTGAGACAGTGCCTGTTTCAAGAGTTCTGCTTTCTTGGGAGATTTATTTATTTATTTATTTATTTATTTATTTATTTATTTATGAGACTTATATACTGCTTTAAGTGCAAGCACTCTCTAAGCGGTGTACACCAGTAAGCAATGTGTGTGTATATATATATATATATATATATATATATATATATATATATATATATATTTACATTGCCCCCAACAATCTGGGTCCTCATTTTACCTACCCCGGAAGGATGGAAGGCTGAGTCAACCTTGAGCCGGTGAGATTTGAACCGCTGACCTGCTGAACACAGTCAGCTAAAGTGGCCTGCAGTACTGCACTCTAACTGCTGCGCCACCTCGGCTCATAATCTAGTAGAGGCAGGTCCTTACAGAAGGAATGGAAGAAGAGAGAGACAACTACATTCACCTCTTTAACTGCTACAAGGTGGGATTTCTCCAGCAGTTCATAGTCTTCAATTCCCATGATTTTTGCTGCTTCTGGGAGAGAGGGAGTGCTGTTTTTGCCCCTTTCCCCAGGTGAGGGGGATTCAATCTTTTAATTCAACTCCCTGGAAAAACATTCTTTAACTTGCAGCAGCACCATTGCAAAATCCTAACCCAGCAGTCCATCCTTACATGCACAACGTCATTGCTCCAACAAGAGAACATTTTCAATGCTAAAACTGCTACAAAAAATAATAATCTTTCTCATTCACTTTCATTTTAACCAGAGACTTGGAGAGAGGAGACAGGAATTGTTCTGTCTTTCCTCCTTTTCTGAATCACCGGCGTCCATTGCCATCCATGGGATTTCTCCCTTCCTTGAAAAACATTCCTCACAAGGATCTTCAAGTTCCCTCCTTTAAACCACTTCCAATTTCTTCCCTCAAAAATTCTTTCCCAATTTTCCCTGTTACTGTCACAAGCAGAGAGACCTTAACTGTCTCTTCCAAATGCTGCTATCTCCATCAAAGGTTCCATCCCAGAAAAAGTAAATTGGCACAACAAAATGGAGATCTGAGTAGTAGTGGGGATGGTAGGCTGCCCTGCATGCCATATAACTTTCTCTTCTCTTCTGGGGTAAAATACTTCTTTTTGGGAGAGTCAAAAAAACCCCATTCATCAAACCTAACACTGTTGGGCAAATTAGGCTGGTGAGACTGTCCTGGTTAAAATCTCCATCCCGGGAGGGAAGCCAAAGGCAGCACGTCTATTTCCTGGTTCCAGCCTCTCATGCCAGAAGTGGGGAGATGAGAACACATCATCAATAGTCCTCCTCATTCCCCACTCTACCCCCTTCCTTTTAAACACCCAACAGCAAGGAACTCACCATGCTGGAGGTTGCACAGAAGTTGCAGACAGAGAAACTTGCTAACTAAAAAAAGTGAAGCAGCTGAAGACACTGCTTGTTAAGAAAGAAGCCGAGGTGGCGCAGCAGTTAGAGTGCAGTACTGCAGGCCACTTTAGCTGACTGTGTTCAGCAGGTCAGCGGTTCAAATCTCACCGGCTCAAGGTTGACTCAGACTTCCATCCTTCCAGGGTAGGTAAAATGAGGACCAGATTGTTGGGGGCAATGTAAATATATATTTATACATTGCTTACTGGTGTACACCGCTTAGAGAGTGCTTGCACTTAAAGCAGTATATAAGTCTCATAAATAAATAAATAAATAAATAATAAAGTGGAGGAGCTTTGGAACATCTTACCCTCTAAAGTAAGATCTGACCCATCCTCCTATCCTTCCACAAGAGCCGAACACCTGGCTGTGCTGGTTGGCCTGGGTCATGCTGGAGGTAGCTTCTGGATTCATGGCAGACTCCACAGCCACCCCCTTATTCTTTGCTCTCCAGCTCTCCATCTTTTTTGGTGATCATATTAATGTATTCTTGCTGTGTTCTTTTTCATTGTTTATTTTATGGTTCTGTTATCTTCTATTCTGTTTACACTCTTTTTATTCCTTCCTTTTCATCACTGTTAAGCTGTTTAGAGCAGTTCCACCATAGCGATATAAGTGGCAAATAAATAATCATAATGTTAATTATTAAATCATTTATTTTACTGTTTGATTATTCTTTTGGATTTTGATTAGTCTTACACTTTTCATATTTTTCCTTTAGTTTTAAATAATCTTAATTGTGAAAGAGATTTAAAAAAGGAAGAATGGAAACCCAATAATAAATGCAATAAATAATTAACAGTTAGGAGCTTAAGAAACCACAAATACACATCTAGGACGTTACCTTTATTTGAAGCCTATATAAGGAATGTGTTTAATGAAAAATTAATGGTCTAATACAAAAATATGGTGAAAATACAAATTTGATTTGAAATCTTCCCCTCTGAACATGGAACACAATCATAACAACAGAACACTCTCCCTTCAGCCCTTTTGTTCCAGTAACCAGGGGAACAAGGGTCATTACACAGAGAAACAGGCAAAACCTAGAGATATAGATAGGAAAGAATCTGGATTAGACAATGAAAATTATCAAAATTGGATTATATGAATGACCTTTGACTTTATTAATGTTTGGTAGGGGGTGCAGAAATTCCTGAAATCATAGAGACAAGAACAACAAGCAAAAGAAATTGCAACTCTGAATAATAACAACTACTCCTAATATAAATAAGGGTCATCTGATGAAATAAAATATGATATGATCTCTTCTTTCTTTCTTTCTTTCTTTCTTTCTTTCTTTCTTTCTTTCTTTCTTTCTTTCTTTCTTCCTTTCTTTCTTCCTTCCTCCCTCCCTCCCTCCCTTCCTTCCTTCCTTCCTTTCTTTCTTTCTCTCTCTCTCTCTCTCTCCCTCTCTCCCTCTCTCTCTTTCCCTTATCTCTGTCTGTCTGTCTATCTATCTATCTATCTATCTATCTATCTATCTATCTATCTATCTATCTATCTATCTATCTACCTATCTACCTATCTACCTATCTATCATATATCTATATATCATGCCCTGCAACATTGTTATATAATATAAATTTTCTCTAGACCATCGTAGAAATTCAGGGCTGTAGTATGTTTGAAAAAGATGATGGGAGACCTATACTAAAAATAATAAAACTTCATGAGGACATTTAAAAAAAAAAAGAAACCACTTTTCTGTCACTTTCCTACTTTTATGATTAGATGTTCTTTAGTGTTTAGATCTGGCCTCAGGATGATAATGTAGCACTTGGGGAAGAAGATGCAGCCCAGTAAACCAGCACTGGAAGCCAAAATGGAGAAAACCTGCACAACTACCATGGACTTTCCTTTGGTACTCAGGTAAGTGGGCAAGAAGGTGACCCAGACACTGCAGAAGACCAGCATGCTGAAGGTGATCAGCTTGGCTTCATTGAAGGCCCCAGGCAGGTTTCTGGCCAGGAAAGCTACAATGAAGCAAATGGCTGCTAGGAAACCCATATAGCTGAGAACAATATAAAACATAGCGACAGACCCTTCATTGCATTGAAGGATGATCTCTCCAGGCTGAGAGTGCAGGTCAGAGTCAGGAAATGGGGGAGAAACTCCCAGCCAGATGGAGCAGATGAAAATTTGGACACCAGAACAAGAAAGGATGATGGAGTTGGCCAAACTTTTCCCCAACCATCTCTTCACTCTATTCCCTGGTTTCGTGACCAGGAAGGCCAGCACCACCATGACTGATTTGGCCAACACAGAAGACACAGCTACTGAGAAGACAATGCTGAACACGGTTTGTTGGAGAAGACAGGTGACTTTGCTTGGTTGTCCAATGAAGAAAAAGGAAGACAAGAAGCAAAGCAGGAGGGAAACCAGGAGGATGAAGGAGAGGTCCCGGTTGTTGGCTTTGACAATGGAAGTTTCTAAGTATTGAAAGAATATAATTAAAACAAAGCCGGTGGTTAGGAACAAGAGTAGGGCAAAAGAGACCAGGATGATGCCAAGGTGTTCATCATAGGACAGAAAGGTTATTCTTTTGGGAATACAATGGACTCGATTCTCATTTGGATATTGATCATCTGGGCACTTGGTGCATTTTTCAGTATCTGAGAAAACAGACAGTAATATTTATTTTATAGCCTTTCCTTTTACATTTTTGAGAGACAAGAATGCCATAGGAAATGGTAAATATGGATGAACTTATTTCTCACCAGCCATGATAAACCAAACCTTGGGAAGTTTAAAACACAACCCCAGCCCCAATGTATATAATTTTAAAAACAATAATAACAGCAAAAAGGGAAAAAAATGAAATACCTAGAGCCACAACCAACTTTCATGATGCAACCCACCACATTCTTATTCTGTACCAACCTCACCTTATCCCAACATTTAGGATGAGAATCAGAAGTTAAGGAGGATGGGGTTGCTGTTGGATATCAAATAGGAGTGTGGTCCATAGGGCATGAGTTGCAACATAAAAGGAAGGCTTCCAAGGACCCATAAGATGGCAAGGTTTTAGAGAACAGACCTGGAGTGTGGCTGTTATATCAGCTTTGGTTAGATAAGCAGATATCATCAAGCAACAGAAGTGCTAGTCCTATACTATATATGGCATTAAAGGTGAACTAATTGCATTTGGAAAGAAAATGGGGAGGCCTGTGCAGCTTCTATAATAGGAGTATAATATGGTAGAATGCAGCAGCAGCCAACAATGTTGTTGCATTCTGGACTATTTATATATTTCAGGTGGTCTTCAAAAGGAACTTCATGTAGAGGACTTTGCAGTAGGAAAGAGTACAGTTGGTACATAAGAGGAATGTGTGTGAAGCCCCCTCTAGCCATGGCTGCCACCTGCTCATTCAACAATAACTGTGACCTTAGGAAGACTCCAACTTGTGATCCACCTCCATCCGGGTAAGTAACATCCCACCCAAAGTCAGGGATAATTTTTCATAGTCTTTTGGGGGCCAAAAAACAAAAAGCCACTTCATCTTGCTAGGTTAGGTTGAAATCAGATCCTCCCCTCAAGATCCATCTAACCTCCAGGTATTTTGCCAGGTCCACTTAAGGCAGTGTTTCTCAACCTTGACAATTTTAAGGCATGTGGACTTCAACCCCCAGAATTCCACAGCCAGCATTGCTGGCTGTGGTATTCTGGGAATTGAAGTCCACATGCCTTAAAATTGTCAAGGTTGAGAAACACTGACTTAAGGGATTGCTGCTCAGCCCTGGGTGGGTTACTGATAATACCACACCATGTGGCAGCAAATGTCCTCACCTTGCAGTTTCATGTAAATTTTAAGAAGAAAAGGAGAGAACCTCCAATAACACTAACTGAAACCTTCTGAGAAAGGAAAAATATTGCCTTCCACTACCACAAGTTGACCCAGAAGGATACCATGTTTGATAGTACCAATCTAGAAGGGCCAGGAAAGTTACACCACACCTATCCAGAGGTCACGTGCAACAGAAACATGTTCTGTCTCACTACTATACCTCAACTATCTGCCTTGGTACTGTACCTGAATAACAAAGAGAAGGACGAGGGGGGACATGATAGCTGTGTTCCAATATCTCAGGGGCTACCACAAAGAAGAGGGAGTCAAACTATTTTCCAAAGTGCCTGAAGGCAGGACAAGAAGCAATGGATGGAAACTAACCAAAGAGAGAAGCAACCTAGAACTAAGGAGAAACTTCCTGACAGTTAGAACAATTAACCAGTGGAAAATCTGCCTCCAGAAGCGGTAAGTGCACCAACACTGGAAGTTTTTAAGAAGAAACTGGACAGCCATTTGTCCAAAATGGTATAGGGTTTCCTGGCTGAGCAGGGGGTTGGACTAGATGACCTCCAAGGTCCCTTCCAACTTTATTATTATTATTATTATAATCATGCTTTCAACAAACTTCCCTAAAAATGTTGAATACTGAATGAAAGTTGTCTAACACAGCTGAATCCACATGCTTGAGAAAAGGACACACTACTGCCCTCTTCAGGATAGTTGGTGATAACACCCATTTCTGGAAAAAGGCATTAATTGCCCACAAATTGAGATTAGCTCCAACCCTTAGGCCTGCTGGAAATCCCTTAAAATGTTGCTCTTTCAATAGGCCTGGGGATCCCCCGGTAACAGGAACTCTTGAGCTGGTTGCATCATGTTTCATTATTTTAACCTTGTTTTGCAAAATATTTTATTGTTGGTTTTATTGTATGCTGCACAGAGTAAGCTTGTATGAGATGGGCAGCAATGTAAATTTAGGAAATAAATGGATAAAATAATTTTATGTAAACGCAAAAGAAGCTTAATTCATGAAATATTTCAAGAAGACAAATTCAGTCTTTAATTTGTTTTGGCAGTCTTTAAATGATTCTAAAAATGGGAAGATGAAACAAAGTACCGTAAATGCCGGCGTATAAGACGACTTCCGCGAGCGCTGAAATCGGCGCCAAAGACAGGGGTCGTCTTATACGCCGAGTCATCTTATACGCCAGAAATACTGGTAGTTTCCGGCGTATAAGGCAACGTTCTAGGAATGCGGCCCGGCTATAAAGACGGGGGTCGTCTTATACGCCGGGTCGCCTAATACGGCGGCATATACAGTATTTCCATTCTAGATTGAATAGCAAACGTAAAGACTGAATGAGCTCCACAGTGGTATAAATGGATATTATGTGCATTATTTTTTTTTTAATTAATCTCTTTTCCCCCTCTTTTCTCTTAGGTCTGATTCCTTTTAATCCTGACACTGTATGTAAGGCTTTTATTCCTTTTGGAACCACTACTATATTCCTTTCTTGTTGGTATTGTAGTTGTTTGTATTTCACTATTTAATAACCAAGAAAATTCGAAAAAGAACTACCGCAATCCTACTAGGTAACAATCCATGGTGGTAGTTATGCTGAATCTAAAACTGTTGAACTAGTCTAAAACTATATTTGTGTTTTACCTCTTAATCCATAACATGGACAATTAAAGCTTTGGAGAGAAAAGAAGCAGATTTTAGTACTTATAATGATAGTTTATATCTCTTCTCTCATACTAATTCTCTCTTGATGGATTTTATTGTGAGCAATCCAGTTGCTTTTCTCTTGTTCCGCAATTTCATTGGCTCTGATTTGGTCTTCCAAATCAAATTTTTATATCATCTTAGTAAAAGTTGACTGTTTGACTGATATAGAGCTGTTCACCGAAACCATTGCTGAAAGGTCAAAGAATTCAGCGTTCTTAAAAAAGGCAAACATGAAAGTACAGTATTAAACTGAAAAGCAGAAGAGAGATTTCCTCTGACAGAACTCACATTGCCCAATCTACCAGGTCCTTCTATCTCTTCCAAGCTCATCCTTCAAGATCCTTTCTTATTTCTCCCATTATGTAAGAAATTGTTTGTGTTGAAAAGAAAGAACCAGAACAAAATAGTCAAGCTTAGATTTGTCTTTTTAAATGCACATTGATCAAAATGCAATGAACGAATCCAGTACAAAATGCAATGAATGAATCCTCTGGTGTCACCCACCTTCCTGAGTGGAGATAGTCCCCTGCAGACAAGGGACACAATCATAGCAGCAAACTGGCTCTCCTTCCCGAGCCCACTTGACAAATCCAGGATGACAACTTTCCACACATTTGGATTGAGGCAGAGACTAAGCAGAAAAACAAAGAATGCCAAAGTATGTATTTTAGGACTCACCATACATGGAAAATTAGGGTAATAATAATAATGATAAAGTTGGAAGGGACCTTGAAGGTCATCTAATCTAACCCCCTACTCAGGCAGGAAACCCTATACCATTTCGGACAAATGGCTGTCCAGTTTCTTCTTAAAAACTTCCAGTATTGGCGCATTCATCACTTCTAGAGGCAGTTTGTTCCACTGCTTAATTGTTCTAACTGTCAGGAAGTTTCTCCTTAGTTCTAGGTTGCTTCTCTCCTTGATTAGTTTCCATCCGTTGCTTCTTGTCCTGCCTTCAGGTGCTTTGGAAAATAGCTTGACTCCCTCTTCTTTCTGGCAGCCCCTGAGATATTGGAACACTGCTATCATGTCCCCCCTTGTCCTTCTCTTTGTTAAACTAGACATACCCAATTCCAGAAACCGTTCCTTATTTGTTTTAGCCTCTAGTCTCCTGATCATCTTTGTTGCTCTTCTCTTTGTACTCTTTCTAGAGTCTCAAAATATTTTTTACATCACGGTGATCAAAACTGGATGCGGTATTCCAAGTGTGGCCTTACTAAGGCATTGTAAAGTGGTATTAATACTTCACGTGATCTTGATTCTATCCCTCTGTTAATGCAGTTTAGCACTATGTTGGCTTTTTTGGCACCTGAAGCACACTGCTGGCTCATATTTAAATGATTGTCCACTAGGACTCTGAGATCCCTCTCACAGTTACTACTATTGAGCAAGGTACCCCCTATATTATACCTGTACATTTGTTTTTTCTTGCCTAAGTGTAGAATCGTACTTTTTTCACCATTGAATTTCATTTTGTTAGATAGCACCCAGTGTTCAAGTCTGTCTAGATCCTCCTGTATCCTAAGCCGTCTTCTGAGTATTGGCTATTCCTGCCAGCTTGGTGTCGTCTGCAAATTTGATGAGTTCCCCATCTATCCCCTCGTCCAGATCATTGATGAAGATATTGAAGAGCACTAGGCCCAGAACAGAGCCCTGGGGCACCCCACTACACACTTCCCTCCATGTAGATGCGGTTCCATTGAGGATCACATGCTGATTATGGCCGGTGAGCCAGCTATGGATCCATCTGGTGGTGATGCTGTCTAACCCACATTTTTCTCTCTTCTCAAGTAGTAGGTTGTGGTCTACTTTGTCAAATGCCTTACTGAAGTCCAAGTAAATTATATCCACAGCATTCCTCTGGTCCACTAATTTTGTCACTTGGTCAAAGAATGCAATAAGATTTGTCTGGCATGAACATGAACACTGCAGTCTCTGGACTTCACTTAGGAAGATATAAAATCTCTAACTAGCTCCAAAGAATTGTCAGACATACAATTAACTGGAAGATTGTACATTAAGCTTTGGCTACTGCCATATCAAATTGTAATAAAGGGTTTTTCTAAATAACGTCTGGAGGGAGATTTAAAGATTTAAACATTAAGCAAAAACCAGTGGATTACTCCGCATGGCTGTATCCTCCATTCTTTATATAGCCATGATTTTAAAAAGTGATGATCTATTCATATTTAGGATAAAATTTATTCTAAAAGATTTATTATTTTTTTCCTATTAGGTTTAATAAAATCAAATGAAACTGTGAGAAAAAAGTAATGTCTGACCAGCAGTATTTGAAAGCGTTTCTTGTGAACTACTCAAATAATTGCAAAGCCACTTGCCTTTGAAAGTAATGCAAAACAATCTCCTATTTAAGATACAAAGAAAGAATTCTTTAAAAATTAGGGCTGTCATCTTTAAAGGAGATGTTATTTGTTCATTGCTGCATTTCTTCAATTTAGATAGCTGCCATCTTAGTTAAATAGAACTAAAATTGATTGGTTACTTTCTCAAACTGTAGTGAGATGACAAGGCTAGTCTAGAAAAAAGAACTAGGGGTGACATGATAGCAGTGTTCCAGTATTTGAGGGGCAGCCACAAAGAAGCCAACTTACCAGTGTATAAGGTATAAGGAGCAAAACGGAAAAGGCCAGCGCATAGCACAATTCAATATATGGCTAAAGGAGTGGTGTAAAGGGGAAGGCTTCGGATATATTAGTCACGATGTCAGTAGCTGGTCCAATCAAAAGATGTACAAAAGAGATGGTTTGCATCCATCAAAAAAAGGGACTGAGTTACTCAGCTATAAATTCACAGATTTTCTGGAGGGAAATTTAAACTAAACAGCGGGGACAGGGAGTTAATTGATACGGAACAACCCTGTCCCCGGAAATTTAAAAACTATAGGGCTATCAGTGCATGTAGCATAGATGTGTGTGTGGACAAGAATACCAACCTTGCTACCGATCAAAATGAAGCCTCTAATAGCGAGTGCCACATAAAGTGCACTAACCAAATAGGTGGTAAGACAATAGGGGAACTCAGGCACCACACAGGTTATGTAGAAAGGAAACACAGGGCCACCCACAAAGGACTCAAATGTTTATACACCAATGCACAGAGTATGAACAGCAAACAGGGTGAACTAGAAATTCAGGTTAATGAGGGCAGATACGATATTGTTGCCATTACGGAAACATGGTGGGATGAAACCCACACATGGAACACACAGCTAGAGGGATTTAAATTATTTAAAAGAAACAGACCAAATAAAAGAGGAGGTGGAGTTGCTCTCTATATAAGAAATAACTACATCTCCACAGAAATAGAGTACAACAATGATAAAAACTGTCTTGAATGCATTTGGGTCAATATAAAAGGGGGGGGGAAATGACATTGCCATAGGTGTATACTACAGACCACCCAACCAAACAGAGGAAATAGATGAACTTTTTGCTAGTCAGCTAACTAAGGTATGTAGGAAGCACACCACAATAGTAATGGGGGACTTTAACTACCCTGACATCAACTGGGAGACAAACTCCGCACCAAGTGGAAGATCAACAGGTTCCTGGCAAACCTAGCAGACAACTTTGTCTCCCAAAAAGTAGAGAAGGGAACTAGGGGATTAGCCATTTTGGATCTAATTCTCACTAACAGAGATGAAATGATAGACGGTGTTGAAGCCATAGGAACCCTGGGAGGAAGTGATCATGCAATATTAGAATTCAACATTATAGAAGCACAACCAATAGAACACAGTCAAACTAGAGTCTTGGACTTCAAGAGAGCTAATTTCAATAAACTTAGAGAGGGCTTGGGAAGGATTCCATGGATGAGAATCCTCAAGGGGAAAACAACTCAAGAAGCTTGGGAAATTTTGAAAAATGAGATAATAAAAGCACAGTCTAGCACAATACCAACAAAGAGGAAAAATAACAGCTCTCAAAAGAAACCAGCATGGCTGCATAAAGAACTCTCTGACAAATTGAAAGATAAAAAGGACAAGTACAGAAAGTGGAAAGAGGGGAACATAACTAAGTCAGAATATCAGCAAATAGCCCGAGCCTGCAAAGATGAAGTGAAGAAAGCCAAGGCTCAAAATGAACTAAGGCTTGCGACCAAAGTCAAAAATAACAAAAAAAGCTTCTTTCAACATGTAAAAAACAAGAAAAAAGTGAAGGAAATGATTGGTCCATTAGTGGGTGGAAGTGGCAAGAAGGTGACAAGCAACAGGGAGAAAGCAGAACTATTTAACTCATTTTTTGCATCTGTCTTTACACAAAGGGAAAAAACAGACCAACCTATCAAAAATAGTGCCATAAAAAACAAAACAGAAACACAAGTTAAGATAGGCAAGAAAATGGTTAGGGAGCACCTGTCCAGCCTAGATGAGTTCAAATCGCCAGGACCAGATGGATTACACCCCAGAGTTCTCAAGGAACTGGCAGATGTGATATCGGAGCCACTGAACTATATTTTTCAAAGATCCTGGAACACAGGGGAACTACCAGAGGACTGGAAAAGAGCTGATGTAGTTCCCATCCTCAAAAAAGGAAAAAAAATGGATCCAGGAAATTACAGACCTATCAGCCTGACCTCAATACCTGGGAAGATCCTGGAAAAGATAATCAAACAACGAATCAACGAACACCTAGAGGCAAACAAAGTCATTACTAAAAGCCAACATGGGTTTGTCAAAAATAGATCATGCCAGACAAATCTTATTGCATTCTTTGACCAAGTGACAAAATTAGTGGATCAGAGGAATGCTGTGGACATAATTTACTTGGACTTCAGTAAGGCATTTGATAAAGTAGATCACAACCTACTACTTGACAAGATAGAAAAATGTGGGGTAGACAGAACCACCACCAGATGGATCCGTAGCTGGCTGACCGGCCGTACTCAGCGAGTGGTCCTCAATGGAACTGCATCTATATGGAGGGAAGTGTGTAGTGGGGTGCCCCAGGGCTCTGTTCTGGGCCCAGTACTCTTCAACATCTTCATCAACGATTTGGATGAAGGGATAGATGGGGAACTCATCAAATTTGCAGCTGACACCAAGCTGGCAGGAATAGCCAACACTCCAGAAGACAGGCTTCAGATACAGAAGGATCTGGACAGACTTGAACACTGGGCACTAACTAACAAAATGAAATTCAATGGTGAAAAAAGCAAGGTTCTACATTTAGGCAAGAAAAACCAAATGCAGAAGTACAGCATAGGTGGCACCATGCTCAATAGTAGTAACTGTGAGAGGGACCTCGGAGTCCTAGTAGACAATCAGTTAAATATGAGCCAGCAGTGTGCGGCAACTGCCAAAAAGGCCAACACAGTACTAGGCTGCATTAACAGAGGGATAGAATCAAGATCACGCGAAGTATTAATACCACTCTTCAATGCCTTGGTAAGGCCACACTTTGAATACTGCATCCAGTTTTGGTCACCACGATGTAAAAAAGATGTTGAGACTCTAGAAAGAGTACAGAGAAGAGCAACAAAGATGATTAGGGGACTGGAGGCTAAAACATATAAGGAACGGTTGCGAGAATTGGGTATGTCTAGTTTAACGAAGAGAAGGACAAGGGGGGACATGATAGCAGTATTCCAATATCTCAGGGCTGCCATAAAGAAGAGGGAATCAAGCTATTTTCCAAAGCACCTGAAGGCAGGACAAGAAGCAACGGGTGGAAACTAATCAAGGAGAGAAGCAACCTAGAACTAAGGAGAAACTTCCTGACAGTGAGAACAATTAATCAGTGGAACAGCTTGCCTCCAGAAGCAGTAAATGCTCCAACACTGGAAGTTTTTAAGAAGAGACTGGACAGCCATTTGTCCGAAATGGTGTAGGGTTTCCTGCCCGAGCAGGGGGTTGGACTAGATGACCTCCAAGGTCCCTTCCAACTTTACTATTATTATTATTATTATTATTATTATTATTAT
This sequence comes from Crotalus tigris, assembly GCF_016545835.1. NCBI lineage: Eukaryota > Metazoa > Chordata > Lepidosauria > Squamata > Viperidae > Crotalus > Crotalus tigris. The sequence goes on from NW_024097953.1 coordinate 17,535, forward strand.
TATTATTATTATTATTATTATTATTATTATTATTATTATTATTATTTTCCAAACCACCAGAAGGCAAAACGAGAAACAATGGATGGAAACTGATTAAGGAGAGAAGAACTTGGAATTAAGGAGAAACTTCTTAACAGCGAGAATAATTGACCAGTGGAACAGCTTGCCTTCAGAAGTTGTGGGTGCTCCATCACTGGAGGCTTTTAAGAAGAGACTAGACAGCCACTTGTCTGGAATGATATAGGGTCTCCTTTTTGAGCAGGGGGTAGACTAGAAGACCTCCAAAATCCCTTCCAGGTCTGTTCTGATTGAGATAGACTTGAGGTAATGAGAAACTGTCCCTAAAAGAGGATCAGACATCTTTTGCTTCAGTGTGTTGGACATCCATCTGAACCCTGTGTCGGAAAGGGATGTTTCTAAGAACCGGCTATTTATCCAGACAAGATGCTTATTGTTTAAGAACTGCAATTAGGTGACACCAACTGGCATTAAAAAGTAGATCCACATTTATTATTAGTTAAATTTGGGGCTCCTTTTTGCCTAGAGACTCTTAATGTAGTTAACAATCATGACAAACACGTGTTTTCAAGGAGTTTTTAGATAAACTGCTCTCTTCCAAGCCAAAGGCCAAATCTAACCAGCATTTCCTTTCAGATTGATCCTCATTACACATTATTTATCAAAAAGGCCTTTCCTTCAGATCAAAGTCAGGTTTCAGAAATTCAGTATTCTGGATGAGGGCAAGGATAACTCTGGCCAGCTGTGGATTGCTTAGTTGATTGTCCCCAGTCAGGAAAAGATAATGCTTATTTCCCACTGGAACCAACAGGACCTCCATTCAGTCTTGTTTGGAATTTATCAGATTCAGTCCAAACGTGAATTTGGGCAGAGAATAGCCTGCTGTTTTGCTCTTTGAGAACAAGGAACAAGTAAACACAATCCCCAGCATTTGAAAGCCTCTCTCACCACTTTTACAGAAATACTAAATTGTAGAAGGAACACAAAAGGGCCATGATCTGGACCCTAAAAAAATAATAACATTCATGTTGACGTGACTAAATGAGCATGAAACTATGTTCCATATTTTAGCATCTAAAGGGCACCATGGCCAATAGTCCTAAAGTAATCAGAGAAAATTGTAAGAATTCTAGTCCCCACACCGAATTCTCAGTAAAGATCATCCACCATGTCGATTAGACTTAGCCCGCTTGAAATGGATCCTAAGACTTTGGAAAACAGAAGAAAATACTGCAATATTTCACCCACGTTGTTGAGCAAATTTAGTCGTGATAGAACATCTTGGTTGATAAAAAGTCTCTGTCTTTCAAAATTCCCCAGTAATTCTTTGATGGTATTCTTCCTTGGGACAACCACCCAGCTTATGATGTTCAGATCTGCTGCTACATCTCCATTTTGGTCCAAGTACAGTTTCATCTTGGAAATATTGCAAAACTCATTCTTCTCCAGAAAGGGATGGAACTAGAATGAAGATATCCAGTTATTTTAAAAGAAGAAGACTTGATTTCTTCATCCATAATGGTCTTTTCATATTTGAATCTTTCTTCTATATTTTTTAAAACTAGTAAATATTCTTCTTAGGGAGAACAAATGTTATCACTATCCTCAAAAGTGAAAAACAAAGTTCAGCAATATTTGTCGATTGTATAGTGACAAAATATATATTGACAAAATACAACTGACCAATTTTTTCACTCATAGGGAACAATGTAGAGCAGTGATGGCGAACCTTTTAGAGACCGAGTGCCCAAACTGCAACCCCAAACCCAGTTATTTATTGCCGGGTGCCAGGTGGGCGTGGGCCACTGGGTGGGCATGGCTTTGGTGGTCATGACAGACTGGGTGGGTGTGGCCAAGGTGGGCATGGTCACCTCGATGTTGCTCATGAGGAGGGATGCCTGTGGGGGGGCGGGCAGGGTTGGGGGAGATCCAGGGAGTCTCTGGTAGGTGGGATGGGGGGTAGGAGGCTCGTCCTGTGGGGTGAGGCGAGGCAGGGCAAGGGTACCATTATCTCAGGGCAAGGCAAGGCAGGGGCCGGGGCGGCTGCTGCCTGACACCACCGGCCCCTGCACACAGAGGCCAGCAAGTGCATGGGGGCCAACAGTGTCCGTCAGCAGCCACAGCCTGCTGGCCCCTCAACCGGTGCACTCTGGGGCTCCGCAGCCCACCACCAGCAATTCAGAGAAGTGCCCACAGAGAGGGCTCTGAGTGCCGCCTCTGGCACACGTGCCATAGGTTCACCACCACTGTTGTAGAGCAAGTCATGAATACATTCAACCAACAAATATTGAGATTATTTATAAACTCTTCAGGACAACATTGTGATTGCCAGAAAGCATGGATTTGTCAAGGAGAAAATTCCCAGGCTAATCTTCTCCCAAGTAACAGGATGGGAAATATGACCAGGTGAGCTAATTTTACTTTATTGTAAGGCTCCCCCACTCATCATTTCTAGGCAGTATGTCTCTCCCCCCCACAACCTCCATATTGCCACGTGGACCTTTCTTAGCACTGGTAGGTTGAGGTGGTTCTCCTCCTTACACTTTGGAATCCTTTTCAAAAGGAATTACATTGGATGGATCTATAATGGTTCCGACTAATGAAACACTTCAAAGAACTTCCAGGCATTTTATCCTTAAAAAGTATTTTTATTTATGTGACAAAATGTCGGCACAGGCATGGTGAATGGAATGCTAAGATCTGAAATCCCCACCCACCCAGCAGTTATTTTGCTAGCATTTCCCTCCCCTTATTTTGCTGTCATGATTTATGTTCTCCAATTAGTTTGAAGGGCAAAGATTCCCTTCCATCTTCTTTCGCGGGTTTTTCCCTCCTCCCTCACTCGCCTCTGAATTAACTCTAAAAGTACCAGACAGTTCAGCATATTTTATCAAAGCAAGAATGTACAATACTAGCAGCATTGGCATCATCCTTGTCAAGACTCCATACCTGCCATGGCTGCAGCCTTGGATCTGCTAACCTATATTTGCCATCCTTCCTCTTCCTGGATCTGGAGGAATATGCAGCATTCAAGACATAGACCAGAGTCTTAATGACAGTGTAAACCTCATGGTCATTTGAGATCCATTTACTATTCTTTTTCTTTTGGGTCTCCAGGGGCGTTTTTTGGGTGCATCTTCTCCTGTCTTTCACAGAAAAGACGTGCTTTGAAAAAGAACAGTGAAAGGACTGATCTGCAAATTGGTGTTGCACAAAAATATTGGGTTCAAAGTTGTCATCTTTATCCTTTTTTTTCTTCTGAAAAGCAAAGGTCCAAATACTATGGACAAATTTGAAAAGAGAGTAGTATTGAATTTCTGAATGCCAAAAGAGTGTCATGATCCAGACTTTCCTTTGAACAGGTCCTGGCAAACTTTCCAATGGTAAATGAAAATAAAGAAGTCTATCCAAAAAAGAAGGATGTTCTATGAAGTGAACAAAGACATTGACTTGTCTCCACTTAGAAAGGGCATCCTTGAGGGGTGCTGTATCTCCAGTTGTTGAGAACTGTTGTGATAGAACAACACAAATTCCATTCCTGACAAGCACAGGAGTCAAAGTCCTGATGAAATTCTCTCCATTTTCTGTATCTGCAGCAAAGAGACCAATCATGGTCCATCTGAAATGGAGGAGCAGTGGGACAATTGCTGGGTACTGGATCCCTTGTTTTGGGTGCATTCGGTGGAAAAAAGGGAATTGACCTTTATCACTCAGTGCCTCAGAAACAAAACCATAACTAATCTGAAAAAGCAATGAAAAAAATTGTGTTATATATGAGAACAGATCAAATCCAAAATATTGTTTTTTTAAAATAAATCCTAATACTGTAGGTTCTCATGAACATATTACAATTATTTATATCTAATTAGTTATTAGGCAGTATTAAAATACAGAATATAAAGCACAGAACATTAACAAGCATCTGTATAAGGTATAAATAAATAAATAAAAAAACAAATGAAAAAGGAAAATGAACAAAGAATGCAAATCATATTTCTGTATCATTCTTACTATTTACCAGAATGATACCCATACACAGATCTCAGCTGAACTATTTTGTTGAAATAAGGGACCATATTGTATGCATTTTTTTGAGTTCTGACTACACAGGATATATGTTTTTTTATTATAAGAATCCCAATACATTGTATATCTAATGTGCAGTCTAAGATATCATTCTCTCTCTTTCTTATACAATATTAAATAATAAATCTGTTACATTTGTTACAATTGATATTCAACTAATAGATTAGTTATGTCTTCTTTTGAACTTCACAAATTCAATTCTATTCATTATAAGAGACTTCATTAAATCTGCCAAAATTAGCCATTGTGTCTAGCTGCTCAAATCTTGCTCGAGTAAACACTACCCAAAGATATTCAGGCATTATTGATTTAAATATATATGACAATTGGGAAGATACATTTATAGCACTCATCCATTTAATTGTGCCAACCATACTGAAGATGGCAATATCTTTTTCTGCTTCGATATTTCAATTTTTTTGTGCAGAAATCCTTTTAGCTTCTTCTCCAGTTGTACAGGAGACAGGGAGACCACAGCTCCTTTAGATAATAATGTCAGTTGTGCAATTCAATAGATCTGTAATTGAAATTTTGTTCAAAACAGATACTATATGGGAAGTTTGTCAGTTGCAATAGTTTAATTTTACAACAATTATATGCCATGATTTTAGAAAAAAACAAATTGTATAAATTCCCAAATCATGTTTGAGAGCAGAAACCTAAGTTGTTTTATCCATTCCCGAGATAATTGTGAGATGTTGTACTTGGGATTGTTCTAGTTGTGATATATATCTTAAATCCCAAACATCAGCTTGATATAAGAGCTTGGGGATAATTTTAACATTAAAATTAGTTTCTTCTCTTCTTTATCTCAGGGGCTGCCATAAAGAAGAGAGAATCAAGCTATTCTCCAAAGCGCCTGAGGGCAGGACAAGAAGCAACGGATGGAAACTAGTCAAGGAGAGAAGCAACCTAGAACTAAAGAGAAACTTCCTGACGGTTAAAACAATTAACCAGTGGAACAACCTGCCTCCAGAAGCAGTGAATGCTCCAGTACTGGAAGTTTTTAAGAAGAGACTGGACAGCTATTTGTCCGAAATGGTGTAGGGTTTCCTGTCTGAGCAGGGGGTTGGACTAGATGACCTCCAAGGTCCCTTCCAACTTTACTAGTACTACTACTACTACTACTACTACTACTACTACTACTACTACTACTACTACTATTATTATAAATACATTAATATATGGAAGCTGAATAAATCTGATTTTTTTTTAAAAAAATAGTAGTAAATTAATTCATGTCCTTTCTTTAAATGAGCTACTTTGATAAGGAAGCCAAGATCCAGTCTAAGACATAAAGTACCTCAGGTAAGGAAATGTGTTAACTTGCTTTTCAATCTCACAATAACCATTTAGACCAGAACTCTTAATTTTGATTTATTAATACAGACAATTATTATGAGGATAGGAGCCAAGTCTTCTTAACAGCCTATACAACCCAACATGCAAATAGGATAATAATATATTGTTGGCATATAACAGGGTGTTACAATGTGCCTTAGACATCTGTATGTCAGAATGTTTCATCAATCCTGGTAAGTTATTAATATCTAGACTTAATAAAAAATTGTCATTGTTAAGGATTGATCCTTCTTCTCATGGCTCCGTTGAGCTCAAACCACAATCTCAAACAGGTAACAAGCTTTGATCAGTACCAACAGTCTGTGTTTCATTGTAAGGGCAATCAATTTACTCCATAATATTTCTATTTATTATATCAAATGCTGCACTAACATTTATAAAGGCAGCAAAAGTTTTTTTTTTTTTTTGGCTCTGTAACTTCTAGTTCCTTTTTATTTTCTTTTTATAGATAAATAGAAGCTACCACTGCCATCTTCCACCCAACTGGATGTAGCAGTTATATTTTATATCTATAAATGAATTGCCAATAAAGGGTCCCACTAACTGGGATATGCTTTGAATAGTTCAGACAGTAGTCAGTACTCTGCAGGGGCCTTATTGATCTTCGAACCTTTTATGATTAATTTGATAATGAACATATGGGGGGGGGGAATTGACATGTTGACTAATATTTTTTTTTTAATAAGGTGGTTAGTTAATTCTCTGGTCCCTATAATTCCATAAGACATATACTGTATGTATTATCAGTTGTAGGTAAGATAAATCTATTGGGATTCTTTTCATGAATCTGAGATTTGTACACCATTGTAAATATCATTCTTTTGGCTGATATCATGTACCAAATATCAGGTTCCCATCACTACTGCAGCATAGTTTTTAGAGAAGACTTTTTGATGGAACACAAAGCCTTTCTTCACCATCACAGGTATATAGAAGAAGCCCCTAAAGCAATGATGATGGTGTCATGAGAGGATATGTCTGTTCTGATCCTTGCTTCCTCTCTACTGAGCATCCCAATCTCCAGCTATGACACTCCCAATGCCCACGGTAAGAATCAGCTCTTGAATTCCATAGATAAGATATCTATTGCTCACAGACACCACCATCACACTCACATTACCACATGGAGAAACACATAAAAACCTGTGAGACTTTGTAAGGGCCTACTAATGTTGACATCTGGGTGGAGATGTCCCTTTTAGCTGCATCAAGAAGAGACAAAAGATTGTCTTTCCTTCCACAACTGTAGTTGGGAACATTGGCTTCTCCAGTAGAGAGTATGTCCAGCAAGGCTTCTGAAGTGCCAAATGTATTAAAATATTTGTCATGGATATTATAACCCAATGTGAGATTGTGGAGGAGTTGGGGATTCCTGTTGACTACTTCAAAGTTGAAAATGAAGCATGGAATTTTTGATGCATCGTAAGATAAAGTACTGTAAAAAAAAGTGCTCATGTTATTACCATCATCAACAATAGAAATACCAAAATATTTTTTTTCAATATAATCCCCTTTGTTTCCATAAGCCTACTGAGTCAATACTGATCCAAAATCAGGCACTAAAGATAGTCACTCATCATAACTTAATATTTATTAGTGTTAAGAATATGGGATGGAAATAGTCCTCCACCAGGGTTAAAAATCACAAATAAACCATTAGTTAGAGCAGTACTAATTTTCATTTGCCCAATAACCAATCAACATAATTCAATCACTAAAGTAGAACCATCACAAAAAGAAGAGGCTGTTTCATAAATGACCCAAAAAAGCAACTCTAAAACAAGTCATTCTTTATTCTTATAAAGATTAGGAATTGATTATCAATGAGCAGTTTGAACTATATGAAAATGGGCTGTTCCAGGTTAATTACAACCATTTCAATCACATCTTTAAACAAAAGTCACTATTCAATTGATTGATTTAGGATTGGATGGAGAGAGGGAAATAATCTAAACTTCTTTCAAGTATTTTCTGTCCCATCTTGGGATTTGAGTCTCTTCCACATAATAAGACATGGAAATTAAATCAATTCAAGAAATTTGATCAATTCTGTAACATAAGAGCAAGCAAAATAAGAAAAGAAAAAAAAGTCAGAATTGCAAATAGAGGGAATGCAACTACTTCATAAATAATGACTTACGATTGAGACTGATGACATGGAGCCACGTTGAAAGGCAACATTATATCTGATAATTTTGATGCAGTGACAACTATACTAATGAGATGGTCTCCTGGCCTGTAATAGCTCCATGGTTTTTTTTCACCTTGGTTCTTGAAAGACAGGAGGCACTTCCTTCTAAGCTTCCCAGAGACTGGTTGGGGCACCAGCAGAAGCAGAAGCAGAAGCAGGAGGGCCATTATTCATGGGGCTGAATCAATTTCTTTCCTGTTGTAAATAAAAATAAAAAAGAGCTAGAAGAATTCAAAGCTCTCATAAGATAGAAATGCAGTGGTTTTCTTGATTCAAAAAGAGAGAAACCAAGATTCATCTGTAAAGGAGAAAGTAGATTGAAGAGCACAGTCCCTGCCTGTCCCAGAACTTGTGTCCACAGAGCATGACCTGAGGCATTTATTATTTTCTGATAAAAGATCCCTTCCTTGTTCTTCCAATCTGAAGTTGACATCAAAAGCACTTACTGGAGAAGTAGCAGAAGAGGTCTCAAACACCCAGATGGTGATAATGACAGTGAGAAGCAATTTGTCCCCTGGGGCATCTGAACTTCTTCCAGGGCTCCATTAAGAACTCCATGCTGAGTGTGGTTGGTCAGCAATTGCAAATCTATCTGGTGGTTGAGCTGTCTAACTCACATTGTTCTATCTTATCAAGAAATAGGCTATGGTCACTCTCCCCCAAAGTTCCTGTAACTTCTACTCCTTTTCATCCCTATTAGTAAGGATTAAGTCCAGTATAGCTGTCCCTCTAGTTCTCTTGTCTACTGTTTGAATGATAAAGTTGACATCATGCTCCCTGAAGAGTTTGTTTCCCAGTTGATGTCAGGGTCTTTAAAGTCCCCTATTACTACAGTGGTGTTTTTTTTCCTGCACACCTCAGCTAAGTTATTAGCAGAGAGTTATTAGCAGACACACGATAGAATCTGATAAATGCTCAGAGGTTTTGGAATCATGTGTGAGTGGACTGGCCTTAATTTCTTTTCTTTTTTTAGCATCTGAAAAAGGGTCAGATCTTTTATTACATATTACACTTTGTAACTTTCTAATTGACATAATTGTTTCCAGAGGTATTAAGAGTTCTAGTGTATTTTGATCTTAATACTATTCACCCAATCAAAAGTATGGATCTTTCTTTTTTTATTTATTTTTATTTTTATATTTTTAACCAACAAAACAAAACAAATCTAAACAAAACATAACACACATACACACACTGTATATACTCCTCCCCCCTTTTTTAACAGCAATTACGTAACAGTAATCTTCTATTATTTACATTTCCCCCCTTATTCTTCTTTAGATTATTTGTCCTTATTGCCACGTTGTTTCTTATTTACATTTTTCTTCCTTCATATTCTGCTTCTTACTAAGAATAATTCATATTATTATTATTATTATTATTATTATTATTATTATTATTATACACATATTTTCACTTTTGACCTTTCCATATTTATTCTCCTCTATTATTTCTAGTCTCCAACCAGTCATACCACTGGCCTTAATTTCAAAAGGGTGGAATGTTATTTAAAATCAACACTTTACACTGTTTAATGTAATTTGAATACGTAATTAATTCTTTTCATTTTATTTTTCTTGTTTATTTATACACTGCACATCTTGACAAGAGATGACTCTACATGGCTTGCAATCAAGAAGAAACAAGATAAAACATTCAATATTGAAATAAAAAATATTAACAATAAAATTGACTTTAATCATTTGCTTTCTGTTGTATTACATACACCAAATAAACTTTATGGCTCATTTGTTTCTCTACCCTATAAATGGACTTGAACCCACCTGAATACACGCAGGTTTTATTTATTTATTTATTTATTTATGAGACTTATATACCGCTTTAAGTGCAAGCACTCTCTAAGCGGTGTACACCAGTAAGCAATGTATATATATATTTACATTGCCCCCAACAATCTGGGTCCTCATTTTACCTACCTCGGAAGGATGGAAGGCTGAGTCAACCTTGAGCCGGTGAGATTTGAACCGCTGACCTGCTGAACACAGTCAGCTAAAGTGGCCTGCAGTACTGCACCCTAACTGCTGCGCCACCTCGGCTCCTTTTAAGTTAGTTGCAAACACTGCTGGGAAAGTCTAATGTAACCCATAAATTTGTCACTTATGGAAGATTATCTAAAATCAAAGTTTCTCATTGTTGAAGTCTCACATGTAATCAATGTCTTTTATTCTTTGATCCCTTGCTTTCTGTTGTATCACATATTACAAATGTCTAATTACTTGGAATCCCAACACAGGAAGTCCCGGGAAGGCAAAGTCTCCAGGTTCCTATGCCTGATTGACAGGTATTCCTAAGCATCATTCTACAACTAACTGATGGTCATTCTCCAAGGACAAAGTAGTAGCTGTACAAGTACTAGAAATCAGGCAGGGGAGGCATATACTGTTCAGCTGGAGTAGTCAGATGACAAGGAATACAGCCACACAAAGGTGAGCATAATAACATTCCTCAATAGGCTCTTCTCTAACCAAAGGGCAATTCATGAATAATTGCAACCAGCTTACCTGTTGACAGAATAGTCTTTGCTGGAGACAACCCTTTGACATTCCACTCCGCTTTTTGTTCGTGCTTCTTGTTCCTGTTTTCTGTCCATGACCCTTTGTCTCTTGGACTGGCTGACTACTTGATTTTGCATTCTGTGAATTTTAGAATGCATTTGGACTTTGCTATCATTCCTTGGACTGTATCCACATTTTTCAGAGAAGAGTTCTCTGCCATACGTTTCAATTACAATCCTGTCTGCTGCTATCTGCTTACAGGGACAGGTGTAAAAGGAACACAGCACAAAGCTATGCAAAGACCAACCTAACTGTGAAGACCAATGAGGTGGTGCAGCAGTTAGAGTGCAGTACTGCAGGCCACTTTAGCTGACTGTGTTCAGCAGGTCAGCGGTTCAAATCTCACCGGCTCACGGTTGACTCAGCCTTCCATCTTTCCGGGGTAGGTAAAATGAGGACCCAGATTGTTGGGGGCAATGTAAATATGTGTAAGTATAGACCTGGTGAGAAATCTGGCAACTCTTCAAGACTCATAACTCCTGCTTGAGGTGTACCCCAGTAAGCAATGTATATATATATATATATATAGGAGTTATGAGTCTTGAAGAGTTGCCAGATTTCTCACCAGGTCTGTTGGCAGAGCAACCCCATCCAGTACCAAAGATGGCATAAAATTAATCCTTTTAACTTAGAGTCCATGTTGGAAAACAGTACAAATTTAATCAAACTTAATCAGTGGAACGATTTACATCCATAAGTTGTAGGTGCTCCAACCCTGAAGGCTTTTAAGAAGAGATTGGACAACAATTTGTCTGAAATGGTGTAGGGCTTCCTGCCTGAGCAGGGGGTTGGACTAGATGACCTCCAAGGTCCCTTCCATTATTCTGGTAATTTAAAATTGGGGTCATCAATTTCTTTCCATATTCCAGATCTCTACTGATAAAACACAAAGTTATGTTGTATTCTCTTCAAATACACTCCATGTAGTAATATTTATTGATTATTCTATCAGTCATATTTAGAGAGGATCATTCTTCAGCATGCATGTAATTTGCAGAGTAGAAAAGACGAGATTCCTGCCCAAAATCTGGATCAAGGAGAACCAATAAGAGTCATCCAGGAGCACATCAGGATTAGCATGCCTCTTGTTCACCTAGTTTTTGTTGCACATGCTCAGCTTTAGATCTGTTGGGTTGCTTCAATTTAATATCAAGGCTTATAAATGTATTATCCCAGTGTTCCTCACATTTCTGTTTAGGCTCTGCCCTTTGTCCACTGCTTGTTGATGCAGATCTTCTTTAAAAGACCATTTAAATTTTGACCGTATCCCCAGATATTATATTAGAGCGGTTCTCTGACCCCTTGTGTGTACTATGGCTGCTTTCAACCTTTGTGGAGTGTATTTACTTAAATATCTGCTGCTCTTTTGTTTTCAAATTATTTTAAGAAAATATGCTGGGCATTGTCATAATGGAGTTGGAGAGGCTTATAACTTTATTTAATTATTTTTAAATTTAGAACTTGCCCATCACTCAATGACTTCACAATGTTTCACACATTCAGACATTTAAAAACAACAATCAGAACTGTAAGAGATTATGAAGAAGATTGCAAAGATAACAAAATCCTGGGTAGGAACCAAAAAGAAATCCACACAATGCAGGAAAGGTCATCGTTCATCTCAAGAATGTCCCAGGTGAGGAGTGAAGTGTTGAAAACCCTTAAAAAAACAGAACTGTGGGGGTCTTCAGGAATTCACAGGGAACCTTGTCCATTTCCTTAGGTGTCACCAACTCAAACTCCTCTCAGTTCACACCACCAGAGCTTGCCCCAGGCACTCTGATCTTTCCTGCCCAGATCAGGGCAAATCTGAGCAATTTTATCCTTCAGATAGCCTGAATAATCTTCTCAGAGACTTGGCAGATGTTCTGAGGGGCTCTCCCTAACCAGTAAGGGAGATGCTTAAATATGGCTGCTGCATGGCTAACAGAAAACACAATGAGGATGGGAAAATATTGCTATTTCATTACCCTTATTACCATGAGGTGATTCCTAATATGGGCTCTTACATGTGTTTGGTCAAATTCTCTTCAGGTTTTCCTCCAATATTCTCCCGTCACCCTTCAGGTATTTCATCTTCTGGAGCTTCACCATAAACCGAAGTACAGCACAGCATTTTCAAAGAATGGAGGTAGGATCCAAGACTGTATCCACCTGCCCATTGCAGTCAGGACTAAGGCCTTACCTGGACCAGCAGATACAATCAAAGCAACATTATTAGGCATCAACCTGACATTCAAATGCAACAGCTTGAACCTGGAGCCACAATGGATCTGGTAGCCAGGAACTGAGCATAAAAGCCAAAGGCCATGCAGTGGGACAACTTTTGAGATGCAGATCAGATGTCACCAAGTATGACCCATCTTCTATCTGTTACAGTCAGAATGCTTCTACCTTTCCTGTCATCTTCCCTCTCTCACTCAAATCCCCAGTTAACTCTTACTGGCCAGGGTATATATAGCAATGTCCTCCTTCTCCAGATGTGAATAGTAATCCCAAGAGAAAAACTGACCCAGGGACATCAGGAACACAGGGACTTCCAACCACATCTACCAAACACTTGGCAATCTTTGAGCAGGAGGGGAGGATTCACACACATTCTCAAAGAAGGGCAGGCCAAAGGGGCACCACCACACCAACTACTTCTACAAACATAGAAGAGGGAATACAAAGTCTCCCTAAACCAGTTTCAGGGAGGATGTGGCAAGAAAACATGTCACACCATGGACCATGCTGTGTGAATTGCCACCATCACAGCTGTAGACCTCACAGCCCTCTGTATGTTTAGTAAAATAAAAAAAAACTTCAAAATATAAACTTTCTCAGTGCTTATACAAATATGGAAGAACAACAGAGAGAGCAACAAGAAAAAAATAAATAAAAACTTCAATCTACTTTATAACTTTCTCCCTATTAAGCAACTGGTATAGTCCACAGGCTGTCTGTCATTTATTTATTTATTTATTTATTTATTTATTTATTTATTTATTTATGAGACTTATATACTGCTTTAAGTGCAAGCACTCTCTAAGCAGTGTACACCAGTAAGCAATGTATATATATATTTACATTGCCCCCAACAATCTGGGTCCTCATTTTACCTACCTCGGAAGGATGGAAGGCTGAGTCAACCTTGAGCTGGTGAGATTTGAACTGCTGACCTGCTGAACATAGTCAGCTAAAGTGGCCTGCAGTATTGCACTCTAACTTCTGCGCCACTTCGGCTCATCCTCAAGTTCTTAATCAAATCTGATCCAAAAACTGATATTTCTAGAAAAGATGAGAAATAAAATTTCACCACAGCCACAAGTAATTTTCAAATCAGCTCCAATTAGGATTCAGATATAGAGATCTCATAGAAAAGAAAATCCCAAGTAAATCCTACTCTGAACATTAGACAGGGTTCAAGGTTATCGATTACTTAATTGGCGTTAAAAGACAGGCAGCACTAGGGTTAAAGGCCACCAAACTAAAATGCCATTGCTTCATTGCTCTGGCTGATATTTTTTCCAGTGGTCACTGAACAGAAGATACCACAGAGAAGGACACCAAAAGTCATTATTTAGAGGTTGAACTATCTTCCTCCACTATCACTTTCTGTCATGACAGGAACGACCAAAACCATTACAGAACAGTGTCCCCAGGGATATATCTGTGGTTTTCTCACTATCATGCTTTTCTCCAGCTACTCCTCTGTAAATGGAACCCCTAAGATGTTTAGGATCCCTAGAGAAGAAGTTGCTTCTCATTGTAATTTTCACAATTCTGTTCTTTGGTACCTCTTCTGCTACTTCTCCAGTGACTGCCTCTGAGGTAAACATCAAGACTGAAGAAACAAGGAAAGGATCTTGCATCAGAAAAAGATAAATGCCTCAGATCATGCTCTGTGAGGCACAAGATAAGGGATAGGTAGAGATTTTGCTCTTGCATGTACCTTTCTCTCCTTTCCAGATGCAGCTCAGTTTGTCTCTATCTGACTCAGGAAAGCCACTAGATATTCCAATTTGTGAGAGTGCTTTGAATTCATCTAACTTTTCTTGTTGTTCTTGTTTAGAAACAGGAAGGAGATTGATTCAAGCCTATGAATTATGGACTTCCTGCTTCTGGTTCTAATGATGCTGGTGTCCCTGCCAGTCTCTGGGAAGCCGAGAATGAAGTGCCTGTTGAGCTTTGAGCACCAGGATGGAAAAAAACAATGGAGCTATTACAGGCCAGGAGATCATCTCATTAGTATGATCACCACTGGAACAAAAATACTGCATACACCAACATTATCTTTCAACATGTCTCCTTCTAGTCAGCCTAGCTAGTAAGTCGTTCTGAGTGATGGAGTTGCATTCTTTTCATTCACCGTTTTAACACTTTCTTTCTTTTCTTATGCCAATATTGCATGACCTGTTTAAACATTTTGATTTCTATTGCTTCTCTCTTTTGTCTTATTTTCTAGAAAAAAAAGAACTCAGACACAAGATGGAGGGGGAGAAAAAAATAGTCCAGAATATATATCTTTCACACTTAAATTCAATTTGGTTTAAATGGGTTGCAGTTGCGTCTGCCCAGCCCATTTCATTTTTTTAAATAATTACTCACTTTCAATGTCTGATCCTTATAGGAATAGAGACTGATGTCACTTATGAAATATCCTCTTCCCATTATGACGGTTCTACTTTAATGATTGAATTATTTTGAATCCTGGTTTATATTGGAAGAAAGATTCCTTGCCTACTTTAGAAGAATGGATATTTAAAGTATCTAGTTTTGCAGAAATAGCAAAAAATTCTGCTTATTTAAAGGATCATACACAAGAAAGATATATTATTGTATGGGGAAGGTGGATAGATTATATTCAGAAAAAGTATGAAATTAAAAAGTTTCATTTATTTTATGAATGAATATTAAATATTATAGAGAATTGTTTTATAGGTTATGGAGTTAAAGGTTAATTATGATAATTTTTTTCTCTTTTCTTTTTTTCTTTTTCTTTTTAATTATTATAAATTTTGTTATTATTAACCCTGTATTCTGCTCTGGGAAGTGAAGGGAGGGGGGTTGGGGGTGGGAGGGAGGGTAAGGGGGGTTTTCTTACTTTAAAATTTTATTGTATTTTTTATAAATGTTTGTATGTTAAAAATAAAAAAAATTCAATTAAAAAAATGATTGAATTATTTTGAATCCTGGTTACTAGGCAGATGAAAATTAGTACTGCTATAAATAGTGGTTTCTTTGTGATTCTTAAACTAAGTAGAAAACTATCTCCATTCCATGTCCCCAAAACCCATTCAAATGAAATGGTGTTGGGTTACTACCATTTGCCTCTGGTATCAATGCTACTGACATCAGATGTTCTTGCTTTGACAACAGATGGAAATGTATCCATCTTTTCTCTATCGCTTTTAGAGTTCATTGATGCTGGGAGGGGGAATGTGGATGAGAGTCCAGCTAGTCATAACAATAATAACTCAGCCGTGGGATCCCAAGGTTATTAGGTCCAGAGTTGATAGAAATTTGGTGGGCAGGAGAGATGGGGAGAAAGCCCACGCTTCAAGTTAATTGGGAAATGTGATTTATGACTGTTAATTGGAGAAAGGAATTGAGCTTTGCTACTTTGTGCCAGGGGAAGGGAATTCAGTTTTTGGCTTTAACTATGTAGTGCCAATACTTTGTTTCTCGAATAAAAAATTATTTAAGGAAAACAATGCCTTGAAGTTCTTTTGAAGAGATTCATCTGTCAGAACCATGACATCTGGTTTTCGTTCAGTATTGGCTTAAGACTCAGAAGGCTTGTGGAGACAAAGGGGATTAAATTGAAAAAGTATTTTGTTATTGCTGTTGATGATGCTGATATTAATATGAACATTTTTATCTTAGTTTACCTTTTGATAAGTTAAGAATACTACGCTACATTTTTAATATTCAAATGGTCAGCAAAACTCTCTGGGTTATGCAAAATCTCACACTTGGCTATAACATCCATGACAACTATTTGAACACACTTGGGACTTCAGATGCCTTGCTGGACATGCTGTCTACTGGAGAAGCCAATGTTCCCAACTACAGCTGTGGAAGGAAAGGCAACATTTTGATTCTTATTGATGCAGCTCCTGAAGATATCTCCACTGAGATGTCAACATTAGGAGGCACCTACAAAGTCCCTCAGGTTTGTTTGTATGTTTTTCTGTAGGTAAATTGAGTGTGATAGTAGGTTGGTATGTGATAGATCCAACCATATCTTCTCTTCAGAACTGAAGAACTGCTTATCACCATGATATTGTAGGTGTGATGGTTAGGGATTGGGATCCACAGTGTGGAGGAGGAAAGAATTACATTACATTACACCATCATCATCATCATCACAGTGCTGGGCTGCATTAACAGAGGGATAGACTCAAGATCACAGGAAGTATTAATACCACTTTACAATGCCATGGTAAGGCCACACTTGGAATACTGCATCCAGTTTTGGTCAGCACAATGTAAAAAAGATGCTGAGACTCTAGAAAGAGTACAGAGAAGAGCAACAAAGATGGTTAGGGGACTGGAGGCTAAAACATATAAGGAATGGTTGCTGGAATTGGGTATGTCTAGTTTAACGAAGAGAAGGACGAGGGGGGACATGATAGCAGTGTTCCAATATCTCAAGGGCTGCCACAAAGAAGAGGGAGTCAAGCTATTCTCCAAGGCACCTGAAGGCAGGACAAGAAGCAATGGATGGAAACTGATCAAGGAGAGAAGCAACTTAGAACTAAGGAGAAACTTCCCAACAGTTAGAACAATTAACCAATGGAACAACCTGCCTCCAGAAGTGGTGAATGTTCCAACACTGGAAGTTTTTAAGAAGAGACTGGACAGCCATTTGTCAGAAATGGTGTAGGGTCCCTTCCAACTTTATTAATATTATTATTTTAAAAAATCATCATCATCATCATGGTCTTCTGCTTCTGTATAAAAGGAAGGTGAAACAGAGGTGGGAAGCTCATCTTTTGTACATAATCTTAACAAAAATAACAGTGTTTTTAATGATCAATTAATCACAGATTTGTGAAAAGAATTGTACTTCTTTTTCAGTCTTACCTATATCTGAAAAAATGTTTTGACTTATCCACTTGGAGGGACCACTATAATTAATTAATCACTTTATTTAAAAATTACAAGGATATTAGCTAACATGTCAACTATGTTTTGCCTTAAAACATTCATAATGAAATTCATCATAAAAGGCTTAAAGAGCAATACAGCCGCTGGGGAGGACTTTCTGCCAGCTGAATTATTCAAAAAATATCCACAGTGGTGGTGTCCTCTATTGGCAAGTTCATTTATACATATCAGTAATTATTACCATATCCAGTTGGGTTGAAGATGGCTGTAGTAGTTTCTATATATTAAAAATGGAATAGAAAGGACCCTAGCAATTACAGGTCCATTAGTCTAGTAGGTATTGTGGCTAAAATATATGCTTGGATCCTCTTAAGTAGAGTTGAGAGAGGGTAGATGAACAAATAATTTCTTGCTGAAGAACAAGCAAGCTGTTGACAGAGTTTTGCCTGACCAAGATCACTTACTGTGTCATCCTCAAAGGAACTAAATCCACAATGGAGGGAAGCATGTAGTACCTCAAGTGTAGTACCTCAAGATTCTGTATTAGGCTCAGTGCCCATCAATTGGTGTTACATTAAATCTATGGAAACTGACAAATTTCCCCAAATTCTGTCTTTTGGAAGAGACAAAATTTCAATTAATTAATTAATTAATCCAATTCTTGAATTGTACAAGTGACAAATTATATTGGAAGCTGTGGTCTTCCTATCTCTTGTGCAACTGGAAAACAAGCTAAAAAGATTGTTGGACAAAGACATCAGATATTGAAGCAGGAAAAGATACAGCCATCCTCACTAAGGATGGCACATTAAAATGGATGGGCCACTACAAGTTGGTATACACTTCAACACAGAAATTTCTAAACACTTAAGATGGTATTTACTCAAACAGGATTTGAGCAACTTGAATGGAAGATTTAACCAAGACCCCCATAATGAACACAGACTTGTATTTACTGAGCTCCAGAGAGAGACAAAACACATCTATTATTTGAATGTTAATTATATAAGAAAGATTAAATGAACAACATATTGGGATCCCTATATTAAAACAATGTATTTCCCTTTATGGATTACTGCCTTGTCGTGGCGAAGGGGCTTGCATAACTCAATGAAGCTATAAGCTATGCTGTGCAGGGCCACCCAAGACGCACAGGTTATAGCAGAGAGTTCTGACAAAATGTGATCCACTGGAGAAGGAAATGGCAAACCACTCCAGTATCTTTGCCATGAAAACCCCATGGACAGTATTAAAAGGAAAAAAGATATGACGCTGGAAGATGAGCCCCTCAGGTCGGAAGGTGTCCAATATGCTACTGGGGAAGAGCAGAGGGCTAGTACTAGTAGCACCAGAAAGAATGACGCGACTGGGCCAAAGCCGAAAGGACGCTCAGCTGTGGATATATCTGGTGGTGAAAGGAAAGTCCGATGCTGTAAAGATCTTTTCTCCATAGGAACCTGGAATGTAAGATCCATGAATCAAGGCAAGCTAGACTAGTCAAAAAAGAGATGACAAGACTGAACATCGACATCTTAGGAATCAGCGAACTAAAATGGACAGGGATGGGTGAATTTAACTCAGATGACCATCAGGTATACTACTGTGGGCAAGAATCCCTCAGAAGAAATGGAGTAGCCTTCATAGTCAATAAAAGAATACAAAAAGCAATATTGGGATACAATCCCCAAAATGACAGAATGATCTCAATTCGAATCCAAGGCAAACCATTCAATATCACAGTAGTCCAAATCTATGCCCCAACCACTGGTGCTGAAGAGGATGAAATTGACCAGTTCTATGAAGCCCTAGAGGACCTTATAGAATTAACACCAAAAAATGATGTCCTTATCATCATGGGGGATTGGAATGCTAAGGTAGGAAGCCAAAAGATAACCGGAATAACAGGCAAGTTTGGCCTTGGAGTACAAAATGAAGCAGGGCACAGGCTAATAGAATTTTGTCAAGAGAATACAATGGTCATAACAAACACTCTTTTCCAACAACCCAAGAGACGGCTCTACACATGGACATCACCAGACGGTCAACATAGAAATCAGATTGACTATGTGCTCTGTAGCCAAAGATGGAGAAGCTCTATACAGTCAGTAAAAACAAGACCAGGAGCTAAATATGAACTAAATCATATTCCTGATGAATATACAGTAGAGGTGACAAATAGATTTAAGGAACTGGTTCTGATAGACAGAGTGCCTGAAGAACTATGGATGGAA
This sequence comes from Crotalus tigris, assembly GCF_016545835.1. Taxonomy (NCBI): domain Eukaryota; kingdom Metazoa; phylum Chordata; class Lepidosauria; order Squamata; family Viperidae; genus Crotalus; species Crotalus tigris. Next base: position 37,094 of record NW_024097953.1, read on the forward strand.
GTTCGCAACATTGTTCAAGAGGTAGCAACTAAAACCATCCCAAAGAAAAAGAAATGCAAGAAAGCAAAATGGCTGTCTGAGGAAGCTTTGCAAATAGCTGAGGAAAGAAGGGAAGTGAAAGGCAAAGGAGAAAGAGAAAGATACACCCAATTGAATGCAGAATTCCAGAGAGTAGCTAGAAGAGATAAGAATGCCTTCTTAAATGAACAGTGCAAAGAAATAGAAGAAAACAACAGAATAGGGAGGACCAGAGATCTCTTCAAGAAAATTGGAGATATGAAGGGAACATTTCATGCAAAGATGGGCATGATAAAGGACCAAATGGCAGAGACCTAACAGAGGCAGAAGAGATTAAGAAGAGATGGCAAAACTACACAGAAGAACTATACAAGAATGAGCTTAACATCCCAGATAACCACAATGAGATGATCATTGACCTCGAACCAGACATCCTAGAATGTGAAGTGAAATGGGCCTTAGAAAATCTGAGCAACAACAAAGCTAGTGGAGGTGACAGTATTCCAGCTGAGCTATTCAAAATCTTAAAAGACGATGCAGTAAAAGTGCTACACTCAATTTGCCAGCAAATTTGGAAAACTCAACAGTGGCCACAGGATTGGAAAAGGTCAGTTTACATTCCAATTCCAAAGAAAGGCAATGCCAAAGAATGTTCAAACTATCGCACCATTGCACTCATTTCACATGCTAGTAAAGTTATGCTTAAAATCCTACAAGCTAGACTCCAGCAGTATGTGGATCGAGAACTACCAGAAGTACAGGCAGGATTTCTAAGAGGCAGAGGAACTAGAGATCAAATTGCCAACATACGCTGGATCATGGAGAAAGCTAGGGAGTTCCAGAAAAACATCTACTTCTGCTTCATTGACTATGCAAAAGCCTTTGATTGTGTGGATCACAACAAATTGTGGCAAGTTCTTAAAGAGATGGGAGTACCAGACCATCTCATTTGTCTCCTGAGAAACCTATATGCGGGTCAAGAAGCAACAGTGAGAACCGAACACGGAACCACTGATTGGTTCAAAATTGGAAAAGGAGTCCGGCAAGGCTGTATACTGTCACCCTGCCTATTTAACTTATATGCAGAGCACATCATGAGAAAGGCAGGGCTAGATGAATCAAAAGTTGGAATTAAGATTGCCGGGAGAAATATCAACAACCTAAGATATGCAGATGATACCACTCTAATGGCAGAAAGTGAAGAGGAACTAAAGAGCCTCTTGATGCGGGTGAAGAAGGAGAGTGCAAAAGTTGGCTTGAAACTCAACATTAAGAAAACCAAAATCATGGCATCCGGCCCTCTCAATTCCTGGCAAATAGATGGGGAAGAAATGGAGGTAGTGACAGATTTTATTTTTCTGGGCTCCAAGATCACCTCAGATGGGGACTGCAGCCAAGAAATTAAAAGACGCTTGCTCCTGGGGAGGAAAGCTATGGCAAATCTAGACAGCATACTAAAAAGCAGAGACATCACCCTGCCAACAAAAGTGCGTATAGTCCAGGCCATGGTTTTCCCAGTTGCAATTATGGCTGTGAAAGTTGGACCATAAGAAAGGCTGAGCGCAAAAGAATTGAGGCCTTTGAACTATGGTGCTGGAGAAGACTCCTGCGAGTCCCTTGGACTGCAAGGCGTTCAAACCGGTCAATCCTAGAAGAGATCAACCCCGACTGCTCTTTAGAAGGCCAGATCCTGAAGTTGAAACTCAATTACTTTGGCCACCTAATGAGAAGGAAGGATTCACTGGAGAAGAGCCTAATGCTGGGAAAGATTGAGGGCAATAGAAGAAAGGGGACGACAGAGAATGAGATGGCTGGATGGAGTCACTGAAGCAGTAGGTGAATTTAAATGGACTCCAGAAGATGGTAGAGGACAGGAAGACCTGGAGGAACGTTGTCCATGGGGTCGCGATGGGTCGGACACGACTTCGCAGTTAACAACAACAACAACAACAATTTTCTGAGTGGTCAAAATTCAAAAAGTATATACAATGTGTTTGTTTAATTTAAACAAAACATTTCAGTTGAGATCTGCGTATGCAGGTTGATTGCCATAAATTGTAGGGATGATACAGAAATATGATTTGCATTCTTTATTCTTATTCTTTTTAACTTATTTTCTTTCATGCTATTAGAATACAATATAATAACAGATTTGGAAGGGACTTTTGAGGTCTTCTAGTCCAATCCCCTGCTCAGGCAGGAAACCCTATACCATTTCAGATAAATGGTTAACCAATCTCTTCATAAAAACGTCCACTGGTTAATTGTTCTAACTGGCAGGAAATTTCTTCTTAGTTCTAGGTTACTTCTCTCCTTGATTAGTTTCCATCGATTGCTTCTTGTCCTGCCCTCAGGACAGTTTTATATGTTTTTATTAATGTTACCTTTTTATTCTGTATCTTCATATTGCTTAATGTCTAATCAGCAATAAACTATTAAAATATATTTATGAGAATTAAATTGGATTTCCTTAAAGCTAATATTTTAGAATTAAACTGACTCCAAATATAAATATTTGCTGTTGCTTTTTCAGACCAGTTTTGAATTATTTTCAGAGTTTCTGCATGATAAAAGTCAATTGCCCTTTTACCACCGGCTTTGCCCAAAAAAGGGATTTCTCTACTCAGGAATTATCCAAGTGCTCCTCCATTTCAGATGGAATTTGATTGGTCTCTTTGCTTCCGACACAGAAAATGGGGAGAGTTTCATGAGGACTTTTACTCCTTTGCTTGTCAAGAATGGAATTTGTGTTGTTATATCCCAACGATTCTCAAGGACTGGACATCCAGCACCCCTCAGGGGCACCATTTTTAGGTGGAGACAAGTGAATGTCTTTGTTCATTACATAGAATATGGTGTTGTTTTGGAGAGACTCCTTCCATTCCATTCTATACTTAAGCATTTGCCAGGACCCATTGAAGGGAAAGTCTGGATCACAACACTCATTGGACTATTTCCATTGGGAAAGCACAGACTTCTCAAATATGTGCACAGTATCTGGACTCTTGATTTTGTGAGAAAAAACAAGCCAGCAAAGGATGCCTTTGTACCCAATTTCTTTCTGGATCCACCATTTGGAGCCCAGTCATTTCTCTGTTCTTTTTCAAAGCACACCTATTCTGTCAAAGGCCGGAAAAGATGCACTGAGAAATCACCACTGGAGACCCAAAAGAAAAAGAACATGATCCAAATCATGAATTTCCACCATTTTTATAGTGCCATTAAGACTCTGGTCCATGCTTTGGATGCTGCATATTCCTCTAGATCCAGGAATAGAAGGAAGTATGGCATAGTGAGGTTGGAGGCTCCAAGGCTGCAGCCCTGGCAGGTATGGGATCCTGACAAGGATCCATCCAACTTAGTTTCTTTTGAGAATAAATCCAAAGGAACCTCTTCATTGTTGACTTTCTTCAAGGTTAAGAGCAGCTCCTTTGATCTCATCCTTGGCTTCATTATTGTTTCCTGAAGTTGATCCAGTTTTTGTGTAGTATCTTCTCCAAATATGGTGCCTATAAATTGCACTTGTACTTGAATTGGTGTCTTGCCATCCACAAAGTTCACTCCTTGAGACTATGAATACATTTGCCTTCTTTCCATGAGCATCGTGTTGCTGACTCACATTCAGTTTACAATCAACTACTGTTTTAAGATCATTTTCACAAACACTCTTATCAAGTCTGGTGTCTGTCTTCCTTTTCCTTGTGCATCATCAATGACAGCACCACCAAATTAATTACTTGTCTGTCATCAAATCATTAAAATACTACCTCTGTTACTGAGTTATTATAATCATTGACCAGTATAGATATATAATACTATGAGAAAAAACAAACAAACTCTTAAAAGATCTACATTGTATCTGGCATCCATTTGTTCTTATACAAGATTATATAGCATATCAAGTCCTAGTTGCTAAAGTCCTAATTGCTAAAAATGAGATTTTTCTACTGCATTTTATTAATGCATGTTTTCTATAGGAAATTATGTTTTTTTCTGAAAGTTTGGTATTATTGAAGATGATTCAATTTTAATTATCCATTTAATTATTGTACCATCCTGCCCTCATTTAATTAGGTTCCTAATCATCAAATCAGAAATTTGTTTGTTAATGCTTTACCAGAATCAATTTATATTATCAGCATTCCCTCAATCTATTAAAATGTTTAGTCAGAGAAGAGAAGGGGAGTCAAAACTGAATAACGGGCAGAGAAAAAAATCAGAAAAATCCTCCCTAACTAAGGCTGTAAAAAGAGTTGGTGAGACATTTGTACTTTCAGACATGCAATGTCATCTCATCCAGCAAGATGAGCAACCTATAAATTTGACAGATACATATAAATTTGATAAATAAATAAATGAGGGCTCCTTGGTGCTCTCTGAGCTTGCTTGTTTTCCTGCAGACGTTTTCTTATCCTAACTAGGTAACATCATCAGAGCTAGTAAGGAGCGCTGTTTGCTGTCCGTTTATAAACTAGCATTGGTGATGTTAACCTAGTTAGGGTAATGAAACATCTGCAAGAAAACAAGCAAGCTCAGAGAGCACCAAGGACCCCTCATTTCAACCCTGAGCTACAAATATTCTCCTTCATAAATAAATAAATATTATCTTAATGTGGCCTTAACATAAAAAAAAAGAATTAGTTCATCTAATCATGTTTCCCATTTTGAAAATCCATGCTTTTGGAATCCACCTGTTGCTTTCAAGAAGCTTAGGAATATTCTCTTTGTCCAATGTATTTGTGACCTTTTGTATAATGTTCCCCTTAACTGTCAAATAGTTTGAATTATACTTTTTTCAATATGTGACATTGTCAATATGTTTGGCACATTTTGCTGAACTTTTCTTTTTCACTTTTGAAGGTAGGGGTAAAATTTGCGCTCCCAGCTAAGAACATTTGCAAGTTAGACCACCATAGAAGAAAAATTCAAATAAGAACAAGGAATAAGTTACCAAGAACAATGCTTTTAAAATTCCTACATGTTCCTATTATAGCTCCATCCCTTTCTGGAGAAGAATGAGTTTTTCAATCATTCTACATTCAAACTGTACTGGGATCAAAATGGAGATTTAGCAGGTGATATAAAAATCATTAACTGGCTGGTTTCTCCCAAGATGGTTCTCATCAAAAACAACCTAGGATATTTTGAAAGAGAGAGATTTATCATCAGCCAAGATCATCTGTTACAGCTACAGTTGCTCAACAAGGTGGGAGAACTATTGATGTCTTCTCTCTAATTTCAAATAGGCTCTGCCCCATTTCATTGAGCTGCATGAGCATGATAGGAGAGCACCTCAAGTGCTAGGGATTGTGATTTGCTTGCTCCTTGTCCTCAAATAGCAAAGAAAGTGGTAATTCTGTTGACCAATGCCTGAATTCAGGTTTGGATTGAATTGAATGAAATTGAATCAAGACTGAATGGAGGTCCTGTTGGTCCCAGTGGGGAAAAAAATCTTTGGAATCAGAATTTACTTTGCAATACTTGGGGCCAACATGGCAAGATGTTTTAAGCAATCCAGACTTGGCCTAAGTTATTCATTCCAATCTTTCACCCCACTGTGATAGTGCAATAGGCTTTCTGCTCTTATGAAGGCTTTCTCTTACGTGGAATCATACTGATTCACATAATAATGTGCCCTAAAAACTGAAGCCCTAAAACATGACTTTGACTCAAGAGAAAAGCCCTGGCAGATATGTGAAGGAAAGAAGAACAATTTGAAGCAAAACACTGCTTAGATTTGGACTTTGGCTTGTAAGACAGCACAATATCTGAAAATACCTTGAATGCAATTTTTCATCTTGATTGTTACCTGCCTCAAGTCTGCTGAAAAAAAAGAGATTCCAAATTTAAGTAATAACAAATATGGGTTTGTTCCTCCACGCCAGTTGTTGTTACTTAATTGTCGTTCTTCAACAGAAAGGAGTTTTCTTGGATACCTAGTTGAGCTTTAGAAATGTCTCTTTCTGACATAGGACTCATACCTATATCCCATGTGCTGGAGAAATAGATGCCAGAGTTACCCTTTTGAAGGATACATTCTCATGACCTCAACTCCCTCTCCCTTCACTACAGTTCCAGAAACTGAGCAGTCAATTTTACTGTTATTTCAATAGCATGTCATCATATCAGGGTGCTTACGCTAACATATTTTCTTTGGAATTCCTTTTTTCCCCCAGCTTAGACTCTTCCTCAGTCCAAATGTGTGGAAAAATGCCATCCTGGATTTGTCAAGCAGAAGAGAGAAGGAGAACCAGTTTGTTGCTACGATTGTGTTCCTTGTCCAGCAGGGACCATTTCCACTCAAGAAGGTGAGTGACACCAAAGAAAAATGCAGGTCTTGTGGAAGTAGATTCATCCAGAGAATTTTCATAAAGGGCAAATTATAAGACAGCTTAAAGCTTAGCTGTTTTCTCATTTATTTTCAAGTTGCACAATTTGTAATCTAAAGGGAAGAATACCAAAAAGATCTTGAAGGAATATCTGGACAAAGATAGGAGGGTGTGGCAGATGGGCCAGGTTTTTACTATGGCCAGAAAAAATGCCATATGTTTTTTTTTTTTCAATGTGGTCTTCCATATTTACCTCTCTAAGAATATCTGAGTTTTTTGAAACTTGAAGAATTGTCTTAGGCCCATCTCCTAGAATGATTGTTGCAATGCATTCTACATGGGCTTTGTTGGAATATTCATGAGCAGGAAGAGTCATGTGGTAACTCAGTCAGCCAATGTGAAGAAAGTGCAATAGGGAGTTTGTTATATCTATCACAGTGGTCCAGACCAGACATAGCTTGTGCAGTAAGCATTTTGAGTCGTTTTATTGCTGCACCTACAAAGTTACATTGGATGGGTGTAAAAAGGGTTCTCAGATATTTAAAGGGAACCATAAATTTGGATCTTCAAATACAGATTACTGAGGAATTGAAATTAAAGTGTTATGTCGATAGTGACTATACAAATGACATAAACACAAGGAAATCAAATTCTGGGATTATAATATTGTTTGGAGGGACTCTGATTGGATGGAAGTCCAGAAAACAAACAATTGTTGCTATTTCAACAGTGGAAGCAGAATTTATTGCTTTATCTGAATTGTGTTCTGAAGTAACATGGTATGTACAGTTGTTGCAAGATATAAATATTAATGTAAAAGAATCTGTAAAGGTATTTGAAGACAATGCTGCCTGTATAAAAATGGGAACTGGTGACAGGGTGAAGAACAGAAGTAAACATGTAGACATTAAGTATTGTAATGTCAGGGAAGCTGTAAAAGGAAAATTGATTAGTTTACATCATTGTTCTTCTGAGGATAATTTGGCAGACATGATGACTAAACCATTGGGTAGTGTTCACTATGGAGAATGTATTAAGTCAATAGGTCTGATGTCTCTTCCTGTCATGAAGGGAGGAGTGTTGGCTGACTGAGTCATGTGGTAACTCAGTCAGCCAATGTGAAGAAAGTGTTACTGAGTCTGTGCAAAAGGTATTGAGTTAGGAGCTGAATTTTCAGTCTCAGGTTTGTCTCTGTATCTCTCTGTAAGAAGTCTTCATTGAGCTATGTTGCTGTAAAGAAGAATGTATGGTATTGTAAATATTTTGATATGAATATAAAAAAGTTATTTGAATCAGCTAAATGCAGTCAACTTTGAGAGCTTCTGATTTATTTTTCACCAACAGAGAAATTAAAATTCTCTAACAGGCTTCCCCCTGAGGATCACTGAGAAGGTGTTGCTGGTCCACAATGAGGTGATGTGTACAATTATGTGTGCAACTCATTACACAAAAATTACTGCTGCTGCCAGTAGCCATTCCAGATTATTTGTAGGACTAACTTTTTCTACCAGCCAAGTAAATTTTACAAAAGAACTATCCTCTGGTTTCCCATACATTAACAAATAACATCTTACATGATATAGAAAGTTTGCCTAGAAAGATAAACTGATTCATTTTTTACCTCTGATAATGTATTTTCCTATGAAGGTTCTGCACATTATAGGGGAAATCATTAATGACCTATAAATTCCCCCAATTAGGTAGACCTTAGCAATAGGGATTAAAACACACACACACACACACAGAAAGAGAGAGAGAGAGAGAGAGAGAGAGAGAGAGAGAGAGAGAGAGAGAGAGAGACTATTAGACCACTCTTATTTTTGGAGGGTTTGGGGGGGGGTCAGCTGTAACAAATGCTTCTTTGAAAATGCTCATGGGGTCAGCTGTTATCCCAAAAAGTATTTCTTTAAAAGTGACAGAACAGAATATCAAAGAATTGATGCTTTTTGGTTTTTTCAGATACAGAAAAGTGCACCAAATGTCCAGATGATAAATATCCAAACGAGGACCGGATCCACTGTATCCCCAAAGTTATAACCTTCCTGTCTTATGAAGAATGTCTGGGTATTATCCTGATCTCTTTTACCCTGTTCTTGTTCCTAACCACAGGCCTTGTTTTAACCCTTTTCATCAAATACCGAGACACTCCCATTGTCAAAGCCAACAACCAGGACCTCTCTTACATCCTCCTGGTCTCCCTCCTGCTTTGCTTCTTGTCTTCTTTTCTCTTCATTGGTCAACCAAGTAAAGCCACCTGCCTTCTCCAACAAACAATTTTCAGCATCATTTTCTCAGTTGCAATTTCTTCTCTTTTGGCCAAAACGATCATAGTAGTGCTGGTTTTCCTGGCCACAAAACCAGGAAACCGAGTGAAGAGGTGGTTGGGGAAGAGCTTGGCCAACTCCATCATCCTTTTTTGTTCTGCTGTCCAAATTATCATCTGCTCCATCTGGCTGGGAGTTTATCCCCCATTCCCTGACTCTGACCTCCACTCCCAGACTGGAGCGATCATCCTGCAATGCAATGAAAACTCTATTGTCTTGTTCTACATCACCCTTAGTTATATGGGCTTCTTAGCTACCATCTGCTTCATGGTGGCTTTCCTAGCCAGGAATCTACCTGGATCCTTCAATGAAGCCAAGCTGATCACCTTCAGTATGCTGTTCTTCTGCAGTGTCTGGGTGAGTTTTGTGCCCACTTACCTGAGCACCAAAGGAAAATACATGGTAGTTGTTCAGATCTTCTCCATCTTGGCCTCCAGTGCTGGTCTTCTGGGCTGTATCTTCATCCCCAAGTGCTACATAATCATTCTGAGGCCAGACCTAAATAAAAAGGAGCAGCTTACGACCAGAAGAAATGTAGAAATGTGAGACAGGGGAATGTCAACTCTCAACATGTTCCACCAACAGGCCCAACCTAGAAAATGGTCCAAGCTGTTCTCCAGGGATGACTAGGCCAACATTTTTGCTTCAAATTGTTAAACAGCAAGCAGAAGTTAAGATTGTGAGGAAAGCAAGTTCTATGAGTAGTGAGAGAGGATTAAAAAGCTGGGAATACAGAAGAATTGCATGTGGCAACTATGACACTTTTGTTTCTCAGTACATTTTACCAAAACTGCTATGGCAAATGCAATGGATAGTGTTTCTTTTTATTTAGACAATAACTCTTTCTTGAGGATAGTAAGGAAAAACAACTCGAGGCTTGCTAATTATGAATATTCATGCTACATCATGTATTAAGCATGCATATGTACCATTATCATTTTGTCCTCTTTTCCTGAAATGTATCAATATGAGTGCATCCTTTTGTCTGCAGGATTTCCTCCCACTATTTTCTAGGAAAATTCCTTCAGTCTACATTGAATAAACAGTCTGCAGTGAGCCTTGATTATTGGATTTTTGGGGTCCTGTATTTTTTTTCTACAGAAACTGGTGCCAGCCATGAGATTCACAATCTAAACCCTGGTGGATTCTGTGTGATTCCATACATTCAGATTTGAGACCTGGTCTTGCTTACAAACGACAAGGATGAAATGTCAGTTTTCTCCAATCGTTTGGTGCACCTGAGCTCATTGGAAGTCAAGGAAGAAGCATAATAAAGATGGTGTGAGGGAGGGGGGGGTCTTCCTATAATCTCACAATCCCTTCTTTCGTGCGTGTGTATGTATATGTGTGTGAGATTTACAGTCTTCATGTTGTTCATAGGGACAACACGCAGGAAGTTCTATAATGTGGGTGCTTTTAAACTGATCCCGTGTCTCTGCTCATTTCCAAATAATGGCACCATTTAGGAGGCTGTGTAAAGCAACCATCTGTGTTTAAAAATCAGTTTTAGCTCTCAGCCTTCACTCTTTTTCACACATTCACCGAGTTTGGCAAATAGCAAGAAAATCTGAATCATCCTCTACTACAAGGATCCCCAACCCCCGGTCCATGGACTGGCACTGGACTGCGGCATGCCAGTAACTGGCCCATGCAAACAAGCAAAGCTGCATTTGCTGGATGCAGGCAACATGCAAAAACACGCCTCCTTCAATTCACAGAAAAACCTTTCTCCATGGAACTGGTCCCTGGTGTCCAAAAGTTGGGGGTCACTGCTCTACTAAACCTACAGGAATATCTTTGAACTTGCAAATGAAGCATCAGCATTTGCAAATCCTTGCCACTAAAAAGGAAGTAACAAATTATTAGTTAGTAAAGGAAGCTTTGTCTTTGCAGTGAATGGGCTAAACCCTTTTTAATATTAAAAAAATGCATTTCAGACATCACTGTCTGCAAACTTCTAGGAAGGAAGGGTCTTAGAATCATATAATCATAAGTCTGGAAAGGACCTTGGAAGTCTTCTATTCCAACCCCCTGCCCAAGAAAAAGTCCTTAAATCGTTATGAAAAAATGGCTGTCCAACCTTCTCTTGAAAACCTCTAGTGATGGTGCATTCACAACAAATTTGCAGACGACACCAAACTGGCAGGAATGGCCAACATTCCAGAAGACAGGCTTAAGATACAGAAGGATCTGGACAGACTTGAACACTGGGCACTATCTAACAAAATGAAATTCAATGATGAAAAAAGCAAGGTTCTACATTTAGGCAAGAAAAACCAAATGCACAAGTACAGCATAGGTGGCACCATGCTCAATAGTAGTACCTGTGAGAGGGACCTCAGAGTCCTAGTAGACAATCACCTAAATATGAGCCAGCAGTGTGCTGCAGCTGCCAAAAAGGCCAACACAGTGCTAGGCTGCATTAACAGAGGGATAGAATCAATATCACATGAAGTATTAATACCACTTTACAAGGCCTTGGTAAGGCCACACTTGGAATACCGCATCCAGTTTTGGTCACCACGATATAAAAAAGATGTTGAGACTCTAGAAAGAGTACAGAGAAGAGCAACAAAGATGATTAGGGGACTGGAGGCTAAAACATATAAGGAACGGTTGCTAGAATTGGGTATGTCTAGTTTAACGAAGAGAAGAACAAGGGGGGACATGATAGATATTTCAATATCTCAGGGGCTGCCATAAAGAAGAGGGAATCAAGCTATTTTCCAAAGCACCTGAAGGCAGGACAAGAAGTAACAGGTGGAAACTAATCAAGGAGAGAAGCAACCTAGAACTACGGAGAAACTTCCTGACAGTGAGAACAATTAATCAGTGGAACAACCTGCCTCCAGAAGTAGTGAATGTCCCAACAGTGGAAGTTTTTAAGAAGAGACTGGACAGCCATTTGCCCGAAATGGTGTAGGGTTTCCTGCCTGAGCAGGGGGTTGGACTAGATGACCTCCAAGGTCCCTTCCAACTTTACTATTATTATTATTATTACTCTGAGAGCAAAACTGTTCCATTGGTTTACTGTTCTCCCTGTCAGGAAATTCCCACTTATTTCCAGGTTAGATCTCCCTTTGATGAACTTCTACACACAGTTTCTTGTCCTGCCTTCAGGTGCTATCAAGAATAAGTTGACCCCCTCTTCTCTGTGACAGCCCTTCAGATATTGGAAGATGGCTATCGTGACTCCCCTGAGCCTTCTCTTCATTTGGGTAAACATATCTAGTTCCCTTAGCCATTCATCATTTGATTTACCTCCAGACCCTTTTGTTGTTCTTCTCTGAACTCCTTCTAGAGCATCAGCATCTCTTTTGCATCTTAGAACATAGAATAGAATAATAGAGTTGGAAGGGACCTTGGAGATCTTCTAGCCCAACCCCCTGCTAGAGCAGGAGATGGTATGCAATTTCAGATAAATGGTTGTCCATTCTCTTTTTGAAAGTGATGGAGCACATAGAATTTCAGAAGTCAAGCTATTCAATTGGTAAATTGCTCTCACCATTAGGAAATTTCTCCTTTGTTCTAGGTTGCTTCTCTCCTTGGTTAGTTTCCATCCATTGTTTCTTGTCTTGCCTTCAGGTGCTTTGGAAAATAGTTTGACCCCCTCATCTTTGTAGGAGCCCCTCAAATAGTGGAACACTGCTATCATATATATCCTAGTCCTTCTTTTCATTAGACTAGACATACTTAATTATTGTAATCATTCTTACTGTGTTTTAGCCTCCAGACCCCTTGTCATTCTTCTCTGCACTCTTTCCAATATCTTTTTTTGAATTGTGGCGACCAGAACTGGATGCAGTATTCCAAGTGTGGTCTTATAAAGCTTTGTAAAGTGGTTCTAGAAGTTCACATGATTTTGATTGTATTCCCTAAGGATGGGCTGCAGCCCGAGTCCAAAAGCTTGGAAAAACTAAACCTCTGGTCATGGTGACTGACCCAGATTGGATCCTGCAGCATTATCCTGGGACACAATATATTCACCTTCATTTCTCCTTCCTCTTTACTCCCTACCTCCTTATATGATTGTTTATCTAGTGTTTTTTGCTTGGAATTAGGTTCTAAAGGTGATGAACATTGGCCACCCTCCCCCTTCAATTTTAATTTAAAGCCCTTCTGATAAGATGAGCCAGTTATTTTCCAAATATATTCTTCCCAGTTCTTGTGAGATTCAATCCATTCATTGCCAGGAGCCCTTCATGTAGGTAATGCAGACCATGGACTAGGAAACTGAAATTTTCTTGACGACATCAGTTTTTAAGCCAGTGGCTCATTTCTAAAATCCTTTGCTCCCTCATTGGATGTTGGCCTTTTTTGGGAAGTATACAGTGAGGGGAAAAAAATATTTGATCCCCTGCTGATTTTTTACATTTGCCTGCAGACAAAGAAATGATCGGTCTATAATTTTAATGGTAGGTTTATTTTAATAGTGAGAGACAGAATAAAAAAATCCAGAAAAATGTATTTCAAAAAAGTTATAAATTGATTTGCATTTTAATGAGTGAAATAAGTATTTGACCCCTTCGCAAAACATGACTTAGTCCTTGGTGGCAAAACCCTTGTTGACAATTACAGAGGTCAGACGTTTCTTGTAGTTGGCAGCAGGTTTGAACACATCTCAGGAGGGATTTTGTCCCACTGCTCTTTGCAGATCCTCTCCAAGTCATTGAAATTTCAAAGTTGATGTTTGACAGCTTGAACCTTCATCTCTCTCCACTGATTTTCTATGGGATTAAGATCTGGAGACTGGCTAGGCCACTCCAGGACCTTAATGTGCTTCTTCTTGAGCCACTCCTTTGTTGCTGAAATACCCATCCATGACCCATTTTCAATGCCCTGGCTGAGGGAAGAAGGTTCTCACCCAAGATTTGATGGTACATGACCCCGTCCATTGTCCCTTTGATGTGGTGAAATTGTCTTGTCCCCTTCGCAGAAAAATACCCCCAAAGCATAATGTTTCCACCTCCAAGCTTAACGGTGGGGATAGTTTTTCTTGGGGTTATAGACAGCATTCCTCCTCCTCCAAACATTGTGAGTTGAGTTGATGCCAAAGAGCTTAATGTTGGTCTCATCTTTTTGATAGTTCGCTAAAAAATTTAAAATTTCTAAAAATTAAATATTTTCTCTGTTGTGAAGTGTCAGTTTACAATAGCTTACAAAAGTTCTTGGCCCTTTATTCTCTGCCTTGAAAATTCATCATTATCTTCCCTATTTTTGAAGTGTCATGTTTTTTTTTTCCTGTGATTCCTTTCCCCTCTTAGATCATTAAAAATTTCTTAAAGAATTAAAATAAACATTGTTTTCAATTTGGTTAAACTGAAAAAAGAAATTGAAAAATTGAAAAAAAAAACATTTAAATTTGAAAAAGAAATTGAAAAATTGAAAAAAAAAGTAATTTAAAACATTGAAAAAAGAATATAAAAATTGGAAAAAGAAATTTAAAATTTAAAAATTTGATTTCTTTTAAATTTAGAGATTTTAAAAATATGAAAATTTGCAAAAGTTTTTGGCACCTCTATGAAGTGATATGCACTTCTTTTTGCTGGAAATCTCTGTGTCAACGCTGCTAATATTGAATATTCTTGCTTTGACAAAATATGCAGAACTGTCTGGTATTTTTATAGTTAATTCAGATGATAGAGAAAAGGGAGGGGAAATAAGAAAAGCCCGGGAAAAGGAACGGAAGTGAATCTCTGCCGTCTGGGCTAATTGGAAGATGTGACTTCTGACTGCAAGATAAGGGAGGGGTTTAGCAAGAAAAGTTAGATGCCAGCAAGAGGAATTCAGTTTCTGGCATAAACCTCCATGATGTGCCATCAATTTGTAACACTGTTAATAAAGGCTTTAGGATAAACATGCCTGGAAGTTCTTTGAAGTGTTTCATTAGTCAGAACCATGACACTCTGGCTGTTTTCTAGGAGGTGTTTTGCTCTTAACACTCCACTCTCTGCCTTGAAAGTTTATTCCTTTCCTCCCTGTCCAGAAGTGCTTTGTACTTATCCTTTTCCTACCTGCCTTCTTGCCTTTCAGTTGCCTGGCCAATGCCAGTGTTCTCAGGTACAATGTGCTGATATGTCTATAGCAGACATGTCAAACACAAGGTCCAGGGCCCGGATGCGGCCTGCAAAGTGGTTTCATGTGGCCTGCAAAGCCATCCTGGAAACAGTGAGGGAACAACCTTTGCTGCCTTGGGCCTGGCCCAGGAGCCGGCCGGGAGCCAATGTATAATTTTATGGTAGCCATCTTGGCATTTGCCCCAGTGGACCATGCCTTGGCACTTGCCCCGGTCCCACCCCCTTCTGCCAGAGACCCTCAGATCTGTCTCACTCCTGCCCAGGCCCTCACAGGCACCCTTGACGTGAATGATGTAGAACTGACCACGTCCACCCAGTAGGCCACACCCACCCAGTAGGTGACACCCACTCTGGCCACACCCACCTGCCCCCCCCAGGGCAACCACAATGCTGATGCGGCCCTCAGTGAAATTGAGTTTGACACCCCTGGTCTATAGTGTGAGTTTCCTGCCTCTTCATCAGCTCTCATCTAAAAATGTATATTTCTAGAACAGATAGTAAATAAAAACGTCACCTCAGGTAGAAGGAATTTAAAAATCAGTTATAAATTAAGTTTAACATATGGAGATCTCATAGAAAAGAAAATTCTAAAGAGGACCCACTCTTAATATTAGGCAGGATTCCTGAAATGGAAATTGGGAAATTTCAGTTTGAGGGGCATCAACAAGAGAGGAACGGGCAGAGGATAACTTGCATAACTTACAATTGTAAAGATCAACACAAGGAGGAATTTAAGGAATCCTTACCTGTATTGGCTTCGGAAGTTAGACCTACAAAGTCTTTGGAGCAATCTTCAGAAATGGAAATTGGGAAATTTCAGCTTGAGGGTGCAACATATAAATGCAAAGAAAAAGTAACATATAAATGTAAAGAGAAAGACCAACAGAAGAAGGAGGTTGAGGAAGTTTCACAGGTACTGATTCCTGAGCTTGGGGGTCAACCAGGACTTACAAACTCTTTGGAGCGATCTTCAAGGGCAGAATTCCATGCATTCTTTTCGATGCTTGCGGGCAAGAGAGACCGACATGGATTGTGCTTATAGTAGATGCAACTGGCTATTAGACAGAAAATTATGGATATTGAATGAGAACTTTAGACAAGAAGTTTACTATTGAGATTGCGGGAGAAGTAAAACTTATATCGTTTTTGGAAAATGTCTTAAACATGTGTTTTGGGATAATAATATATTTCAGCTTTAAGTTTTAAATTTTTAATGATAATATTGTTTAAACTTGTGTTTTGAAGGGATTATAATTTGTTTATTTCAGTGAGGGGATTCTAATAAATTTGTGTTTCGAAGGGAGTATAACTTGTTTAAGTTTCAAGTAATGCTTAAATTTGGTTTTTAAATATTATTATTAATATTTCTAAGAGAAAATAATTTGTTTAATTAAATGTCTAGATTTGTTAAGGAAAGAAAGTAATGCTTAAATCTGTGTTTTTGGAGGAAGTCTATATAGAATGATGATTGTATTTAGACTTGTTTAGGATTCAAAAGTGTTTCAAGTTTTTAAATATTATTATTAATATTTTTAAGAGAAAATAATTTGTTTAGATTTTTTTAGGATTTTTAAGGTTTTTTTTTTTTTTGGATAGGTGAGAAGATTATGAAGATTGAAGGAAATATGTATTTATTTTAAGTTTTCTAAGAGTATTTAGTTTTAATGGTATAATAAAGGTTGATATGTTTATTTTTTTGTATTAGGATAAAGGAAGAGGGAGAAATTAGATTTTATATTATAGGCATAGATATTCAAAGAAAGTAATGTTTAAATTTGCGTTTTTGGAGGGAGTTTATATAGAATGATGATTGTATTTAAATTTGTTTAGGTTTTAAAAGTGTTTTAAGTTTTTTTTTTTCTTAATTAAGCCTGTACTTAGCTCTGGGAAGTCCAGGGGAGGGTTTGGGAGGTTGGGGAGGAGGGGGGTGAGGTAGGGTTGGGGGGGGTATGGGAAGGGGATTTGTTTTTGTAAAAATTTTAAAAATTTTCAATTAAAAAAAAAAATATTAGGCAGGATTCAATGGTGATTCCTTGGTGTTAAGAAGACAGGGAGCACTAGAGTTAAGTGTCAAAAATCTACACTGGAACAAAGCTCCGTAGCTCTGGGTGATCTTCCCCAGCAGTTTCTGGAGACAATGTACCACAATGGAAGATTTCAGAAGTCAGTTCCCTGGATATTGAAGTATCTTCCTCCAGCATCACTTTCTGGACATGTCCTGACAGGAAGGATGACAACCATGGTAGGACAGTGTCCCCAGGGATATATCTGTGACATGCTTTGCTCCAGCTGCCCCCTCTATACATGGACACCTGGAAGAGGTTCAGAAGCCCCAGAGCACAAATTATCACTCATAGTAATTATCACAATCCCAGACTTTGAGACATCTACTGCAACTTCTCCAGTGACTGTCTTTGATGTAAACATCAGACAGAAGCAACATAGAATGGATCTTGCATCAAAGAGAAAGATAAAACCATGTTGAATGGTTTGCACAACATTTAGGACACAGGCAAGGACTGTGCTGCTAAAGACAAAATCTCTCCTTTCCAGATGAAGCTTGGCTTGTCTCTATTTGGAAGAGGAAAGCCACTGGCTATTCCATTTTGTGAGAGTGCACTGAATTCATCTAACTCATCTTTGAAAACAGGGGATTGATTTAGCCCCATGAATTATGGACCCCCTGCTTCTGCTGCTGCTGCTGATGTCCCAGCCAGCCTCTGGAAAGCTTAGAATGAAGTGCCCACTGAATTTGGAGCACCTGGATGGAAAAAGACCATGGAGTTACTATAGGCCAGGAGACCATCTCATTAGTGCAGTCACCAGTGCATTGACTATGGGACATGAAATTTTGAGTTTCAGCTTGGCTCCTTACAGTGAGTCTTACTTGTAAGTCTTTCAGTGTGATGGAGTTGTATTCCCCCCATCTGCATTTCTAATACTTTCATTCTTTTCTTTTTATTCCATTTACTCCTATTTTGCATGAACTGACTAATTTCTTGAATCAGATTTCGATGGGCACCCTCTTCTCTATATTTTTGAAATATAACAGAATAACTGAGTTGGAAGGGACTCTGTTACAACCCCTGCCAACAAGTGGCTGTTCAGTCTCTTCTTAAAAACCTCCAGTGATAGAGCAGTCACAACTTCTAATGCAGCCTAACACTGTGCCGGCTTTTTTGGCAGCTGCAGCACAGATCCCTTTCACAGTTACTACTATTGAATAGGTACCACCTATTCTATAAGTGGTGTATTTGATTCCCCCCCCTAAATGTAGAACCTTACTTTTCTCACCATTGAATCTCATTTTGTTAGGTAGGGCCCAGTGTTCAAGCCTGTTAAGATCATTTTGTATCTTGATCCTATATTCTGGATTGTTGGCTGTTCCTGCCATCTTGGTGTCATTTGAAACTTTGATGAGTCCTCCTTCTATGCCCTCATCTAAATGTGATGTTGTTAAAGTGTACTGGGCCTAAGACAGAGCCTTGGGGTACCCCACTACTCACTTCCCTCCAAATAGTTGCAGTTCTATTGAGGATGACATGTTGAGTGTGGTTGGTCAGCCAGTTATGAATCCATCTGGTGGTGATGCTGCATAACCCATATTTTCTATCTTATCAAATAGTAGGTTGTGGTCTTCTTTATCAAATGCTTACTGAGGTCTAAGTAAATTATGTCCACAGCATTTCACAACACTTTGAGGAACAACACAAATGCAAAGACAGGACATAAAAATTACCTGGAAGAGATCCATGTTATTTTCTTCTCTGCAACAAATTAAAGAATTTGTGACTTAAAGAAGCAATTGTTGTAGTTTCTCTTGACCAGCTCATTTCCATATTTTTATAACCATTCATTGATATTCAATTCAATGGCTGATTCTTATAGGAATAGAAGATGATTTAAATTTAGAATGGCATTTTTCGGTCACTTATGAAATATCCACTTTCTTCTGATACTGCTACAAATAATTAACTATTTGTGATTCTTAACATTGGTGGAGGAGTATCTCCTTTCCAATTTCTCAATATTCACAAATAATTTAATGTTGATGGGTCATTTGTCTCTTGTTTTGGATGAGTATTTGCTTCAGACTCGATAGTCATGTGTTGACAAAAGGGATGAAATTGAAAAAAAAAATGATGATTGATATTGATTGGAGCACTTTTTTTTTTACAATAGACTATCTTATGGTAACAGGGAAAAAGAAAGCATTATTTTCACCACTCAAGTGGTCAGCCAGAAACTCCAGCTCCTGAATAATCTCACACTTGGATACAACATCCATGATAACTATTTGAACACACTTGGTACTTCAGATGCCTTGCTGGACATGCTCTCTACTGGAAAAGCCAATGTTCCTAACTACAGCTGTGGAAGGAAGGACAACCTTTTGGCTGTTCTTGATGCAGCTGACAGGGAGATCTCCCTCCAGATGTCAACATTAGTAGGCACCTATAAAGTCCCACAGGTGTGTTGGTTTTTGTACCTGGTAAAGTCAGTTGGGTGGTAATGGGTGCATGATAGATCCGGCCACATCTTTCTCTGGAATTCAAGAGCTGTTTTTTATTATGGCCATTGTAGGTATCATGGCTGGGTATTGAGATAAAATTATGATGGGAGCATGGTTTAAAGCAGACATATCTTCTCATGACACCATCCCCATTGCTTTGAGGGCAACCTACACAACCCACATGTCACCTCCCAGGAGGCTTTCACAAGCCAAGAAGCACCTGGGTCTAAAACACAGGTGCTTGTGTGCATACTCCCTAGGATCCTGTCTACTTCCTCAGGAGCAACAGAGTCAAACTATTCCCAGATAACAGGGCAAGAACCTCATCATCCAAAAAGCTCATTTAGAGTAAGGACATGAGTAAGTCTACTGTTTAAATTAAAAATTCATAGTTATTCAGCTTCGTTTACCTCAATTATTAGAGGTTATAAGGCCCAGGTTAACCCCATGTTCTTATACTGAGCTGATGTTTGGGGCTTCAAACAAACTCAATGACAACATTTGAAAAGTATCTTGGGAGTCAGTCCCAAGGACCTCAGTTGCTCCCATGGGAGATGAATTTGGAATTTACACAATTTTCTAAAATCAAGGTATATAATTATTGTTATAACATTAAATCTATGGAAACCCAAAATTGTGTCTATTAAAACAGATAGAATTTCAATTAAAACCTCTTGGATTATGCAACTGACAAATAATATGAAGAGCTGTGGTCTCCCTGTCTCTTGTACAACTGGAGAAGAAGATGAAAAAATTGCTACCCAAAGAATCTTGGATATAGAAGAAGAGAAAGATGCAGCAAATCTTTAAACATTAAATATAATATTGCCCGTTATTAGAACAATATACTTAAGTTAACATCTCCATATTTGAGTCTATTTGTGGTAAATTGTAGGGGTGATGGAGAAATATGATTTACATTATTATTATTCTAATTTACTTAATTTATTTCTTGTATTCCATTTTATATACAGCCTTGTTAATATTCTGGGTTTAATATTTTAAACAATAACTAATGAACAAACTATTCAAATATGTTCATCAAAACAAACTTCAGCATTTTTCATTGCTTTTTCAGATCAGGGATAAAATTGCTTCAGAGATTCTGAGTGATAAAAGAGAATTCCCTTTTTTCCACCGGATGCTCCCCAAGGAAGGGTTTCAGTACCCAGCAATTGTCCAACTGCTCCTCCATTTCAGATGGACCTTCATTGGTCTTCTTGCTCCAGAAACAGAAAAGGGAGAGAATTTCCTAAGGACTTTTCCTCCTTTGCTTGTCAGGAATGGAATTTGTGTTGTTATATCACAACAAATTCCAATGACTCTTCATCAAGCACCCCTGGGGGGTTCCAGCTCTATGTGGAAAAAAGTCAATGTTTTTGTTCACTTCACAGAATATATTATCGTTTCAAGCACATTTCGTACTTTCCATTTAACACTTAAAGATTTGTCAGGACCCATTGAAGGGAAAGTCTGGATCACCACCACTTTGGGGAAATATATAATATCTCATCAAGGATATCTCAGATACATCCATAGTATTTGTAGCTTTGATTTTCTGCAACATTTAAGCCCAAAATATGGTCCTTTTGAACCCTATTTCTCTCTAGATCCAAAGTTAGTAAAGCAATCTTTTCACTGTAGTTTTTCAAAGCATGTCTTTTCTGCCAAAACCCGGAAAAGATGCAGCCAAAAAACTCCAGTAGAAACCCAAAAGAAAAGGGGAAGCATCCAGATTGCAAATAGTGACTCTGTTTATATCCTCTTTATGACTCTGGTCCATGCCTTGAAGGCTGCGTATTCATCCAGATCATGGAGGAGAAGGAAGATCCAAGAGACATTGGAAGCTCCAAGGCTGCAGCCATGGCAGGTATGGGGTCCCAATAGGGATCCAGAAAAAATAAATTATTTTAGAGAAGGAATCCACAGGAACAGGAAGGGAGCCATGTCATCCTCCTTGTGGTACAAAAGGCCAACAAATTTGCTCAATCTAATTGCTTGGGGAATAATTTACCAAGAAGTTTGTATCAGATATATTTTGATATTAAACATTACTAATTTTAAAAGGGTGTTTGCATTTTTAAAGATATTTCTGTATGTATGGTTTGTGATTAGCACTGTAGAATTTTACTCTTATAAATTTGAAGGCAACTCCAAGGACAGCTGATGGCCTGAGCCTCACCTGAATTCTCTTTTCCTGGTGTGAGTATCCAATCAATCACAGCTATACAAGGAAGGTGATTTCAGCTGTTTTATTCCTGAAGAAATAGAGAGTCTCACGTTGGGACAGAGGTTCAAATGAAGGCCCCTGAATAAAAGTTGGCTTAGCTTTTATTCAAAAAGTTTCTTTTTGATAGCAAAACTCTCCCAATCCTGTTACTGTCAGGAGTTTTCTGCTACATGTCTGTAGTTTCTTGTCAATTTTCCAAGGAAGCTGGCAAATGGAGAGGAAACTTAGACAATCCACTGGGTAATTTAATGAATTCTAACTTTCGATGGCTTGTTTCTATACCATTCAATAGTAGATAAGGAAAAGATAGATAAGGGAACTAGAGCAGGGGTGTCAAACTGCCAGTCCGCGGGCCGTACGCATCACATGGAAGCCGCACCCACCCCATTGCCGGCAATGGCAAAACTGGCCCGATATGTTGCACGATGTCATGTGACATTGTGAGTTTGACATGCCTGAACTAGAGGGTCAGCCATACTGGACTTAATTTTCCACTAACAGAGATGTAATAATAGAAAGGGCTGAAGTTACAAGAATCCTGGGAGAGGGGAGTGACCATGCAATATTGCAATTAAACATAATGCAAGCACAAGGAACACAAAAAAAGTGAAATTAGAGTCTTGGATTTTAAGAGACCTGATTTCAATGGAAATCAGGATGGAAATCCTGTAGGGCAAAACAATCCATGAAGCTTGGAAAACTTTGAAAAATGAGATTGTAAAAGGCTAGTTTAGCACGATACCAACGAAGAAGAAAAATAAAAGATCTCAAAAGAAACGATCATGGCTGTGCAAAGAACTCTCTGATAAACTGAAAGACAAAAAGGATAAATATAAAAAGTGGAAAGAAGGGCACATACAAAACTAAGACAGAATATCAGCAAGTAGCCTGAATCTGCAAAGATGAAGTTAGGAAAGCTAAACCTCAAAATGAAGCAAAGCTTGCAACAAATATCAAAAGTAACAACAGCAACAACAACCAAAGAAACCTGCTTCTATCCACATGTAAAAAGAAGAAAAAAATCAAGGAAACAAGTGATTCATCAATGGGAGAAAATGGCAACAAGGTGATGAGAAGCAAGGAGAAAGCGGAACTGCTTAACTCATTTTTTTGCATCTCTCTTAGCATAAAAGGGAAAAAAACCAGTCCCCCAAAATAATAAAAAATAAAATGCAGATTAGGAATGCAAGTCAAACTAATCAAGAAAATGGTAAGACAATCTAGATGAGTTCAAATTGCCAGAACCAGATGGTTTAGGTTTGTGTCATGTATGTGTTTCACTTTGAGAGCGGGCAACTAAATCTCATTTTTGATGTGTGCCATTGTGCCCACAGTATAAAAATAAGAATAAAGGTTATCTTATCTTCTCTTCTCTTCTCTTCTCTTCTCTTCTCTTCTCTTCTCTTCTCTTCTCTTCTCTTCTCTTCTCATCTCATCTCATATCATCTCATCTTATCTTATCTTATCTACAACCCAGGATGCTGAACAAGTTGGCAAATGTAATCTCAGAACCACTGAACTATATCTTTGAAAGATAATAATAATAATAATAATAATAATAATAATAATAATAATAATAATAATAACAATAACAATAACAATAACAACAACAATAATAATAATACTTATTATTATTATTATTCCCAAAACAACTGGAGCACCACTTGAACACCATTGGCATTGACAAATTCGCTATTGCAAAAGGCGGCCTTACTAGGAACCTCCTCCATCCTGCAACGATATCTGTAATACCATCAAATATCCACATCTGCCTATCCCAGGTCCTGGGTAAGGACTCGATAGGGAGACAAAATGCCAAATCCAATCTGAACATCTGGCTGACTGTGCGATGATCAATAATAATAATAATAAAGTTGGAAGGGACCTTGGAGGTCATCTAGTCCAATCCCCTGCTCGGGCAGGAACCGTACACCATTTCAGAGAAATGGCTGTCCAGTCTCTTCTTAAAAACTTCCAGTGTTGGAGCATTCACAGATTCTGGAGGCAGGTTGTTCCACTGGTCAGTTGTTCTAACTATCAGGAAGTTTCTCCTTAGTTCCAGGTTGCTTCTCTCCTTGATTAGTTTCCACTCATTGCTTCTTTTCCTGCCTTCAGGTGCTTTGGAGAATAGCTTGACTCCCTCTTCTTTGTGGCAGCCCCTGAGATATTGGAACACTGATATTGGAGCAGTGGGGAACTGCCAGATGATTAGGAAAGGGCTAATGTAGTTCCCATCTTCAAAAAAATGGGGGGGGGAATATTATGGCTTCTGGTGGGCCATGGTAGTTTTGAGATTTAAAGGAAGCTTTCCTATATTTCCTTCTTACATGTCCCTCTCTTCTGCACTTAAAATAATCTGGGCAGTTCTTATTAAAACATTCCTCCATCTTCGCATTGGAAACACCTTGGCTGTCAATCTGGAGTCTGGTAACCAGGGTGCCTTCGATCGTTTCGTAGGCTAGCAAACATTTTTAATTCCTCCCTCCTTTCTGTCCTTCTCTTTCTTTCCCTCTTTGTCTTCCTCCTTTCTTTCTCTTTCTTCCTCCTTCAATTTTTCTCTTTGATCAAATACCAAGTTGGCAACTCCCATAAGTCTGGGATCTCCAAAGTAGACCAGTTAGATATAATCTGGTGGAAATTGCCCCTTATTGTCACTGCCGGACTGGTCTACAAAGGCAGAGGCCAGGATTTGTTGATCTTTGGGGCTGTTCATCTCTAAATGGGAAGAGACAATCCTTGCTTCCAGGAGGTGAACCCAGAAGGCATCTGGTATTTCCAGTTCCCTTTTTGCATTGTATGCTGGAACTCGGACCAGTTTAATGGCTTGTACCCAATTTCTTGCAAAGCCTCCAACAAATTCCCTTTGGCCCAATTATATTTGTCCCAGTGGGTTGCAATGTGATAATCCCAGTCAGGACAACTCAATGGCCAGGTGACTCTCACTGGGGCAACATATCGGGTGGTTATTATGACTGGCTGGCTGTCAATGTCCTCGGTCTTTTCGAACATTCTTCATGAGGAAGATATGCAGCATCATATCACCCCATGATGGAGCGTGGATTCCATTTAGGGTCCGTTTCTTTCTCCAGCTGGGAGAGAAGTGACATGCTGCTGTTTGGAAAAAGTAACAACCACAAGGTGTGTTCCTTGAATCAGCTGGCAAAAAAGGGTTGTGACTAGTGGCTTTTTATATGCTTTTTGTCCTTTGTTCCAAGGTGTTTGGGTGTAAGTGTGAAGATGGACTCTTTCCATGTTTTCAGAACTGGGTGAAGTCTTTTTCACCTTTGTTATAAGTTTTCTTTTTGTCGTGTAAAGTGTTGTAGCTGATCCTTGAGGGCAAAGAGTGCACATGGGTGTGTTTCATTTTCTAATTCAGTCCTAGGCTAGGTGATCAGTCTGTCTCTTATGTGGTCAGCTCAGCCCTTTCGGAGATCACTTCACTATTTAGTATTTTCTGTATGGTTTTTCTGAATGGGCAACCTTGTATCTTCTGAATGAAACATAATTTCCCTAGGTTTAAACCAGTGATCGTTTTAGCAAAGAAAAAGACGGGATGCTTCCTGCTCAATTCTTACAAGGATTCTTCAGAATGGGAAGGCAAGAGGGAATATTTGGTTTCTGGGGAGGAGTTTCCCTTTTCCAATTCAATACATATTTTGTCAACATATGACTGACAAATTTTGCTGAACCATTTTTGTTCACTTATGAACTTGGTGCTAACTAAGATTCATACATGAAAATATCAGGTGGTGTCAGAAACAAAGATTTCTGCTTTTAAAATCCCTGGATGTTTCCATTCTAGTTTCATCCCTTTCTGGACAAGAATGAATTCTACAATCTTTCCCATTGGAAGCTCTACCTGGACCAAAATGGAGAAGTTACTGCAGATATGGACATCCAGTGCTTTGTGGTTTTCTCCAGTAGTCATTTGATGAAAAGGAAATTGGGAAGTATTGAAAGACAGAGACTTATTATAAACCCAAGGGGTCTTTCATTGCTAAAGATGCTCAACAGGGTAGGTAAATGTTTGTGGTGTTCTCTCTTTTTTTCTAAAAATTAGGATCCATTTCAAATGGGTTAATTCTAGTCAAGCTGAGGGATGATCTTCAGTGGGAGTTGAATATAGGGAGGAGAAAACATGCAGTTTTCCTAGACTGCTTGAAGCAGGAAGGGCTTCAGTAGTATTCACAAAGGTGTCCCTTAGATGCTATGATTTGGAATACTCTTTTAAACTGATTCAGCCATGTTCAACATCAGATGCTATGTGTTTATTCTTTAGGAAGCAGACCATGGTTCTTTTTGTATCTTTTCTATAATTTAGAATCTCCTTCAAACTGGTGAGAAACCCTCAAGTGTTGGCAGAGTCTTTTAACCAGTGTCTGCATTAAGTTTGGATTAAATGGGATGAATATAATCATAACTGGTTGGAGGTCCTGCGGGTCTGTGTGGGAAAAAAGATGCAGATCTGAAAGACAGAGTTTCTTCTTTTGAGGACAGCAAAGTTCACATTCTGGACAGAGAGGACCACTTCTTTGAAAGATGGGTCAAAGAGTCCAACTATGTTAAAATTGAACGGCCTCTCTCAACAGAGGCGGAGGGATACAACAACACCTATCTGTCCACCACGCAATCCTTTCAGCACTCCCAAAAAGATTACACATCCATTTGCACTTTTATTCAGGTGACTCCGGGGTATAGATAAACCCCCATGTGGCCTCAACCACTCTCAGAGAGTTAATGACCAGATGACTGCAAAGAACAGAAATCCCCACCATTCAATCAGGACTGAAAAAGCTTCTTGGATGAGAAGCAAAACATTTTCAAGGAAAAAAATAATAAGAAGTCCGTTTGCCTTTTGGAAAAACACCTTTGGGATAAAATATGCCTGATTTGCCCTATTTGAGGGACATGTTCTCATGACCTCACCTCCATCTCATCTCACTCCAGTTCTAGAAACTAGGCAGTTTTAGTCTTAGTTCACCAGCATGGAAGCCAAATCAAATAAAGAAATAAATGTATAAAGAAAAAAAATCTCCTTTAAGGTTAACATCTCTAATTGCTAAGGATTTTTTTCCTTTATAATTTAACTGAAGGATAGTTCTGAACAACTATCAAAGGGCATTGGCTTTGCAATGTTTTACATACTCCAGAAGAAACTATTCCAGATTCAACTAGTCAGAAATTTCTTTTTTCATCTGATATTTGTTGTATTTTAATACATCCAACAGAATAAAAAAATATTATAATAATATTTTTCTAAAATTTAATATAAGTTCATCCTAGTTTATAATCATGGGTATATATGACGAATGGAAGAATGCATGTTAATGCGGCCATAAAGAGGAACCCATCAGTTGTTATTTAATTCTAAAATCTTTTCTCAGTTTCTTCCTTCCACAGTTTATTAGGTAGAAAAGTCCTTTATTGCCATGAGATATGCCAGAAGTAAAAGGCAGGAATTATATGAATCTTTTGGTGGTTGTATCTCCTGCAATCACTTGGAACTAGTTAGAGAATTCATATTTCTTCTTCATATCTCTTAATATTTTCTTTGGCATTGTTTTTCTCCCTAGCCTTTGCCTCAGTCCAAATGTGTGGAAAGTTGTCATCCTGGATTTGTCAAGCAGAAGCGAGAAGGAGAGCCAGTTTGCTGCTATGACTGTGTTCCGTGTCCAGAGGGGACCATCTCCACTCAGGAAGGTGGGTGACACAAAAGAAAAGAGTAGATTTAAAATGTTCTATAGATGGCATCTCCCACCCATAAGATTAGCTAAAATATGTTCCAATGTCTCCTCTGAATGTTGGAAATGTAATCTGACAATTGGAACATACTATCATATGTGGTGGGAGTGCACGTGAGCTCGTGATTTTTGGAATAGGATCAAAGAATGGTTGGAAGAAATATTAGAGCGAGCAGTAGAGCCAAAACCAGAACTTTTCCTATTAGGTATAACCACGCAAAAGTACGACAAAGGCGTACTTTATTTAATGTTACACATTCTAACGGCTTCCAGACTGGTTTTTGCTCAAAATTGGAGGAATAAAGGAATTCCAACAGAAGAAGAGATCCTGTATAAAATCCTTTCATGTGCTGAGATGGACAGGCTTACAATGATTATGAAAGACAAGACAGAACTCGAATACTTTGAAATCTGGGACAAATTTTACCATTGGTATGAATTAAGGAGAACGGCTCGAATCTCAAGTTAATGATAGGATTGAAATATATACATAACTGTACATATAATTGTATATTTAATTGTATTACATAGAAGGATGAGGCTTATATAGAGGTTAAGGATGATGTATTAAGTTTTTATACTACGAAGAACAAACTTAAGAGCCGAGGTGGTGCAGCAGTTAGAGTGCAGTACTGCAGGCCACTTTAGCTGACTGTGTTCAGCAGGTTAGCAGTTCAAATCTCACTGGCTCAAGGTTGACTCAGCCTTCCATCCTTCCGAGGTAGGTAAAATGAGGACCCAGATTGTTGGGGGCAATGTAAATATATATATATACATTACTTACTGGTGTACACCGCTTAGGGAGTGCTTGCACTTAAAGCGGTATATAAGTCTCATAAATAAACTGTTAGGAATACTTACTCTGGAATGTCACGCTTGTCCATTTTTGTTTTAATTGTATTACAAATAAAAAACTTTAATAAAAAAAGAGTAGATTTATGAGATTCCTTTAGAACGTTTTTATAAAAGTGAATGTTAAAGCATGTGTTAAAGGTCAAATGTTTTTGTTTATTTTAAAACTGCACAATTTCTTTCATAAAAGGAGGAATAGCCAAAAGACCTTGAAGAAGGGGCTGGATAGAGATGGGAGTATATGGCATTTTGGGCAAGTTTTACTACAGCCAAAGAACATATTGCTTCTGCTTCTTATTTTGAATTTCTCTTTACGCCTTTATCTTTTTATGAATATCCGAATTTTTTGAGGAACTGTCTTAGATCCATTCAGTGTTGCAGTATCTGAGGGGCTGCCAAAGGCAGAGGGGGGCAGGTTGTTCATGAAAGCATGAGAAACAATGGTTGGAAACTGACCAAAGAGAGAAGCAATCTGGAACTAAGGACAAATTTTCTGACAGTGAGGACAATCAACCAGTGGAACAGCTTACCCCCAGAAATCGGGGGTGCTCCATCACTGGAAATTTTTAAGAAGAGACTGGACATCAAGTTGTCTGAGATGGTATAGATTCTCCTGCTCGAGCAGAGGGCTGGACTAGAAGATCACCAAGGTCCCTTCCAGATCTATTCTATTCTATTCTATTCTATTCTATTCTATTCTATTCTGTTCTGTTCTGTTCTGTTCTGTTCTGTTCTGTTCTGTTCAGACATCTTTGCAATTTATTCTATGTAGATCTCCTCTTAAGCATCACCAGAAGGAATTGCTGGTCCACAATGAGATGATTATAGTTATGGGTGCACCTCCTTACATGAATGTTACCACTGATGAGAGTAGCCATTCCAGATAATTTGCAGAACTAGTTTTTGCTATTTTCCTATTTTAAAAAAAGTAAATATTCTTATCTTGTTTCTCTAGAGAAGTTAAGAGATGCATCTTAGAAAATGCACTGGTATCAATTGTTTTCCAAAGAAGTTATTTCTTGAAAAGTGAAAGGATAGAATATTAAAATAATGTTTCTCTTGGGGTTTTGCAGATACAGAAAAATGCACCAAATGTCCAGATGATAAATCTCCAAGTAAGGATCGTATCCAATGTATCCCCAAAGTTATATCTTTTCTGTCTTACAAAGAAAATCTAGGCATCATCCTGATCTCTTTTGCCCTACTTTTCTTCCTAGGCACAATGTTTGTGTTAATCATATTCATTAAATACCGGGAAACTCCCATTGTCAAAGCTAACAACAGAGACCTCTCCTACATTCTTTTAATCTCCCTCCTGCTTTGCTTCTTGTCTTCTTTTCTCTTCATTGGCCAACCAAGAAAAGCCACCTGCCTTCTCCGACAAACAATGTTCAGCATCATCTTCTCCATTGCCATTTCTTCTCTCTTGGCCAAAACAATCACAGTGGTGCTGGCTTTCCTAGCCACAAAGCCAGGAAACCGAGCAAAGAGATGGTTGGGAAAGAGCTTGGCCAATTCTATCATCCTTTCTTGTTCTGCTGTCCAAATTGTCATCTGCTCCATCTGGCTGGGACTGTCTCTCCCATTCCCTGACTTTGATTTCCAATCTCAGCCTGGAGTGATCATCCTGCAATGCAATGAAGGCTCTGTTATGTTCTACATCACCCTTAGCTACATGGGGTTCTTAGCTGCCATTTGCTTCACAGTGGCCTTCCTAGGCAGGAATCTTCCTGGGGCCTTCAATGAAGCCAAGCTGATCACCTTCAGCATGATGGTCTTCTGCAGTGTCTGGGTGAGTTTTGTGCCCACCTATTTGAGCACCAAAGGGAAATACACGGTGGCTGTTCAGGTCTTCTCCATCTTGGCCTCCTGTGCTGGTCTTCTGGGTTGCATCTACATCCCCAAGTGTTACATAATCATTCTGAGGCCAGATCTGAATAAAAAAGAACAGCTTACAACCAGAAGAAATGTAGGAATGTAGGGACAGGGGAATGTAAACTCTCAACATTTTCCAAGAGGACAATCTTAGAAAATGGCCCAAGCTCTTCTCCATGGAGACTAGGCAAATTTTTTTTTGCTTCAAATCAGCAAATGGCAACTGGCAGACTGGATTGTGAAGAAAGTTAGTCCTTGGAGGACTGGGGGAGTATTAACAAGGTGGAAATACAGAAGGATTGCATGTGGCAACCATGACACTCTTTTTTTTCAGTACATTTTACCAAAACTGCTATGGAAAATGCAACTGGTATGTTTCTTTCTATTTAGACAATAACACTTTCTTGAGGATAGTAACAGTAGATCAGTGGGAAAATAACCTGAGGCTTCTCATTATGAACATTCATGCTTATATCATGTATTAAATATGCACTGTTAATATTTTGACCTCCTTTCATGAAATGTATCAATATGAGTGAATCCTTTTGTCTATAGGGTTTCCTCCCACTATTTTCTGTAGGGTTTCCTCCCACTATTTTCTGGAGGGAAATTCCTCCAGTGTCCACTGAATAAAGAATCACTGCAGTGTGTCAACTCTGCAACAAACCTGGCTGCAGCCATTTCCTTTATTCTAGCTTGCCACAGGATCAGGAGGGAGGTGGAGGATTTCTACTAGTCAAAATATTTTACTGTCCCATGGGAACCAAGATCATTTCTGTCAGTTAGATAGGGGCTGGAGCATTTAATTAGAAAACCTACAAAACTATTCTATTGGGGAACATAGCTGATTGCATAGTTCTGGGGTGGGAAGTTCAACTTTGTAATATTGTTGCTTCTGAAGGGAATTTCAGAGTTTGTTTCACTTTTGACCATGTCAATACTTTGCAAGTAATAAAGATGTTCTTCAAGGAAGTTTACAAGCCTTGGAGTTCTGCTTTGTTCGTCTCTCTGTATTGGAACCATGACACAATGAGCCATGATTATTGGGAGAGTTTTTGGGGGGTCCTGTATTCCTTTCTACAGAAACTTGTCTCAGCAGTAAGATTCACAATCCTTGTGCTGTTCCCAAGGACAACAGGTGGGATGTCCTGTAGGGTGGGTGCTTTGAGATTGATCCCTTGCCCCTTCCCACATCCAAATAATGGCACCATTTATGAGGCCATGTAAGGCAACAATCTGTGTGTAAAACTACATTTTTCTAGTAAGGTTTGTGGACCATTTATGGTCTCATGCTCACATCCCACCTGAGTAATGACTGGAGGTGTCCAGAAGCAAGGTGGAATTTGGCTTAGGAGGGGTGAGAGTGACCCTGAGGTTCTGTTCAAACTGTCTTTTTTTCCTATTTCTTAATGTATGCATTTCTTAAGCAGATACTTTGCAGGGAGAAAATTGCAAAGCAGAGCTCAGGCAGACTGTGATTGGTGAATGAACATTTCTTAAATGAACAGTTAAGCCTGCTGTGTACCAAGGCTGGGGGGTGGCCAACTGCTTTCACTCCTGCCTCAAGAGGCAATGAAAGAAAGGGAGTGTGTGAAATTGAAAAGAATCGTAAATAGCTATTCCTCCTCCATTGGAAGAAAAACATACTGAGATGTGAATCCAAGGACTACAATAAACAATGCAAGGATGGAAAGTGAAGGCCAGCCAGAAATACCCTCCAATTCAACACATGGACAGAGATCATACAGATAAGTAAATCTGAACAAGAAATGTCAGAATCTCTGGGAGGAAGGCAAATGGGAAATTTGCAAACTTAAGGAATCTTGCAGGAGGATCCACAAGAGGTTTTTGCTGGTTTATAAAACACTGGTGTGGACCAGGTATAGTTAAATATATGAAGTAATGGAAATAATAGAATAGAGTGGAGTGGAGTGGAGTGGAGTGGAGTGGAATGGAGTGGAGTGGAGTGGAGTGGAATGGAATAGAATAGAATAGAATAGAATAGAATAGAATAGAATAGAATAGAATAGAATAGAATAGAATAGAATAGAATAGAATAGAATAGAATAGAATAGAATAGAATAGCTGGAAGGACCTTGGATGTCTTCTAGTCAAGGCCCCCACTCAAGCAGGAGAACCTATACCATCTCAGACAAGTGACTGTCCAGTCTCTTCTTAAAAATCTCCAGTGATGGAGCGCCCACAATTTCTGAAGGCAAGTTGTTCCACTGGTAGCACTGGAAAGCATGCATATGTGAGTAGATAAATAGGTACCAGTTTAGTAGGAAGGCAACAACGTTCCATGCCTCTCAACATATAGTCTTGCTGACTACATGACCATGGAAAGAGTCTTCTGACAATGCTGATTCTCTCAGCTAAGAAACAGAGATGGGCACTGCCCCCTAACCAATAAGAACCAGGTCACCCTAAATATGGATGCTTTATGACTATCAGCAGACACAATGAGAGTGGAAAAATGTTGCTGTTTCACTATTCTTTTCACCCTGAGGTAATCTCTAATATGGGCTCTTATATGTGGTTGGTCAGCTTCTCTTAGAGTTTTCCTCCAAAGTTCTCCAAACATCCTTCAGGTGTTTCAGCCCCTGGAGCCCACCTTCTCTGGAAGCTACCTAGAGGCCAAGACTCTTTGCATCATCCTGTCAAAACCCAGTATTGGGGAGGGGGGGAATTTCTTTATCCTTTCTTCCTGTGGGTTCTGCCATACTCCTAAGAGGCAGGGGGAAAGTAATGGGTGTTACAATGTATTCTCTTTCTTTCACTATAACCACAATAATGTATCCTTTCCACTTCTCTCTAAATGCTTGCTCTTTGAACTATCTCCCTTGATGCCAGCCTGGGGTGAGAAAGGAATGGCTTATCTCTTGCTACAGAAGGAAAAGCACAAAGACCTAACAGTCTAAATGGTGCCTTATCATCCCCATTCCCACAGCGGATTCACACCTGGAGATTGGCCCGTTTGAACTGACTGGATGGACTATTGGGGTGGGGTTTGCTAGTTGCTCTTTTAACCTATTGATTTGTGCGGGAACCCCTCAGATCCTGCCTTCTATGCCTGCTGTCAACTTCTCCTAATAAAAGTTCATTTTGGAATGAAGTCGTTCCAAGAGTTCTGCTTTCTTGGGAAGAGGGTCTGAGCTAGGTCCTTACACATCCAAGTGTAGGGCAAAGGTGGGAGCTGAAGCCCAAACAGGAAGGAAAGCTGATGGTCCATTCCCTGATCTTCCTTCCTTTTCTTCAAGAAACAACTCAAAGCAGAAGGTATAAATGGAAAAATAGAGAATAGAATAATAAGATTGGAAGGGATCTTGAAGGTATTCTACTCAAACCCGTTCCATCGGGAGGCCCTGTACCATTTCAAATAAATGATTGTCCAGTCTTTTGTTTTCTTGAAAGCCTCCAATGATGGAGCACACACAATGTCTGAAGATAAACTGTTCCATTGGTTGATTGCTCCATCTGCCACTTTAATCATAGCTTGAGCTCTATTTGGAATAAAGCTTATCTGAGGATTCAGATGGTTTATGCAAGATGTCTCTTTGTATCCATTCCCTGTTCTCTCCCGCCCTCTTCCTTCAAGTAACAACTCTAAGCAGAAGGGAGAAATGGAAAGATCCCTCCATCTGTCCCTTTATTCACCGCTGGAGCTCTGTTTGGAATAAAGCTTGTTTGAGTATTGAGGTGATTTATTCAAGACATCTCTCTGGGTTGATTTTCCATCAAGGGTTTTTCTCAGTGCCAACATCGATTCAGAATGCCTTGAGATATGGCATCGGGTGGCCAAGTAATTCAGACAGGTTTCACTAGTTTCAAGACCATGGGTTTAACTGAAAAAGAATCTGTTGCTTGAAATCTCCATTTTTTAAAAACTCCAGGACAGTATTTTTTTCTCGATTAAGCTCTTCACCCAGTTCACTCTCTGTATTCACCTTTCTCAGTGAGGTAAACCTTCTTCCAGTTTCTTATATTGAGAAACCAGTTACGTCAACATAGAACCATAGGAAAATAGATAGATAGATAGATAGATAGATAGATAGATAGATAGATAGATAGATAGATAGATAGATAGATAGATAGATAGATAAATTTCCATTTCCCTGAAGCCTTGTAGCCAGTCAGGTCAGGTTTCAACTCAACCTGACACAGAAATCTGTTTGTCAACCCCCATGCCCTCCGATATCAATGGTTCAGGAAAGGGAATTTATCAAATACAGGTCTGACCATCAAAGGCATGACTGAATTGTGAATCTGAAACTCATTTTGGGAGAAGGGTGCAATTGAAGCAGGTTCTGCAACATTTAGCAGCTTCTGTTGCTGAACCTTCACATGTCTAAAAGAGTCAAAATGAGTCCTCATGGAAGACATTGTTCCTGGTTGCCAGATAGCCAGCTGCAGGGCCTCCCTACATCAAAACAAATAAATTGAGCCGAGGTGGCGCAGCAGTCCTCATTGAACCGCTGACTGTATTCAGCAGGTCAGCGGTTCAAATCTCACCCGCTCAAGGTTGACTCAGCCTTCCATCCTTCCGGGGTAGGTAAAATGAGGACTCAGATTGTTGGGGCAATGTAAATATATATATATATATATATATATATATATATATATATATATATATATATATATATACATTGCTTACTGGTGTACACCGCTTAGAGAGTGCTTGCACTTAAAGCGGTATATAAGTCTCATAAATAAATAAATTGAACTAAACAAGAAAGGAAAAGACACCTGCAAGTATAGAAAGGAAAAGGCACCACCAAATGTAGGAATAGGCAACAAAATCTCTATTCCACCAGTGGACACAAATCAGTATCTTTGTTTACTCTGTGGAAATTAATTCCTTCATAATGGGAATAATCATTATGCAGAAGATAATTGAAACCTGCACACAAAAGCCACAGTTGGGAAGGTCTGGATGAGTTTAGCTTTGTGGGATTTTACTTTGCATTAACAGCATATGTCATGAATTTTTCCATCCATCTATGGTTTTCTTTCGTTCTTTGATCCAGATGGGCAGAAATACCAAATATGGTGATTTTTGATCTATTTAGTATTATACCATAGTCTTTATGCACAAAATGTTCCCATTGATTGCAACTATGGCATGTCCGTGTAAGGCTGAACAAGATGCCCAGAGAAAGTAGACCTGGAAGCTCTGCCCAAAGAGAAGATTGAAGGGATTCTGTCTCTTGATAGCTACATCACTTGTTGCTCCATCTGGACTCTGGCCAGGGCCATAAATGCTACGTATTCATCCAGATCCAAGAAGAAAGTGGAGGATGACAAAACTTGGTTGGTTGTTCACCAATTACAGTTGTGGCACATATTCCCTCTGCATAACCCTGTGGAGTCCCTCTTTCCTATTTTTTAAAATAGCCAACATGATCGTCAACGTCTGATAATGGATATGGCACAAGAAGAAGAAGAATAAAATATCTATGAAGATTCATTTCTATCTCTTCTGTGTAATTTTAGCTTTTTCTGTTGCTTCTCTCTTTCTTTCTAATTATTCCATTCTAATTGTTTTATATTACTGTTTATTACAGTAGGAGAGGATCCACTCAGTGCTGCGAAGACCTCTACTACTTTTTGCCATCCAAGAGATCAATCAGCATTTCCAGATCTTTCCTTATATCCAGCTGGATTACAATCTCCACAATAGTTATTTATATCCCAAAATAACTTGGGACGCCATGCCAGGCTTCCTCTTAGCTGGGGAGGCCAATATTCCTAACTATAGCTGTAGAAGGCAGAAGGACCTTTTCATTGTCCTTGAAGGGAGATTAACCTCTTGTCTGAGAATGCCACCATGTTAGCCACCTACCACATTCCACAGGTATGTCCATAACGTTTTGTAGGGGTCAGTAGGAAAAGGTGCAACAACTGAGCAGAATGAACAGATAGGCATTCCCAGTGCTTATTACAGTATTATATACTACTAATATCATCCTTTCATCCCTTTTCAGGTCAGGTGTGCTTTGAAAGAACAAAATCTGGTATCATTCAGGCCTTTTACTCTTCTATTCTACTAATCTGCAGATAAAGCGTTTCCATTTTCTTCTATGAAACATCAGTTCTCCTGGGAAGGCTGGACAAGATGGCCACAGAGGAGGAGGAGAGGAGGAGATTAAAAAGATCTTGTCCGAAAAAAACATTTAATTACCCTCATGTTGTGAATTGAGACATAGGCTTTAAGTGGTGCCTATTCAACTAGGACTAAGAAGACGACGAGGAAGGCTGAGAATTTTTAGGATGCTCGGAAGATATACCTATGATACAGCCAAGAAGGACAATACAACAAACCATACATATTTCTGCTATATTTGAGAATAAATGTGATGATTTCTGGATAACTTCTTTTTCTTAATAGGTACTCCTTGCAAGCTTCTATTTTAAGAAAATATATTTAGATAAGGCCAGTGCCCATACTCATGACAAAATGGCCATGTAGATATCTCTGTAGTGTCCACAAGTAGAAAACATATGAACTAGGCCAACTTCTGACTGGGTGTTTATGTCTAATCTCATTCCTCTTCCTTAAAACCATTCACCAGATAGTCAGTTAGAAAACAGATTCTCCAGGTCTATTGGAATTATTTTCTGGTAATATTATCAAACTGTAATTTAGCTCTTTTCTTGATGAACTTCTACATAATAATTTAGTTAAACAGTTGGATAATCCAGACTATGCTCTTCCTTATATAGCTGGAAGGTGTCTTTCTATTCTCCCCATACTGATGATACTGAAATCCTGGGTCTGATGCTGCAAAGGACCCAAATTGTAGATAAATTATGATACAATTAAAATAATGGTATTTTAAAGCCCCACCCTGCATTTTTTTCTGGCATATCAACAATATTCTAATTGCACAAGTCTCATGTTTAAAATATATTTGTGGGGCATATCAGGGCTAAGGTAAGCTAAGGGCATAGGGTAGATATGCTATCTCAACTACTCAAAAGAGCTAAGCAATCATCTTGTGACAAGAATGGAGGACGCTGTTGTATGACTACCCTTTAATTTTTTCAAGCAAAATCATTGGCTCACTCCTGCATGGAGAACAGCTTGGACCATTTCCTAGATTTGTCCTGTTAAAAAGTTTTGAGAGTTAAATTTCCTCTCCTCGCATTTCTACATTTCTTCTTCTCGTAAGTTGTTCCTTTGTGTTCAGGTCTGGCCTCAGAATGATCATGTAGCATTTGGGGATGAAGATGCAGCTGAGCAGACCAGCGCTAGAGGCCAAAATGGAGAAGACCTGCACAGACACCATGTATTTCCCTTTCGTGCTCAGATAGGTGGGCACAAAACTCACCCAGACACTGCAGAAGACCAGCATGCTGAAAGTGATCAGTTTTGCTTCATTGAAGGCACTAGGCAGATTCCTGGCCAGGAAAGCCACTGTCAAGCAGATGGAAGCCAGAAAGCCCAGGTAGCTGAGGGTGATGTAGAACATGACAACAGAACCTTCATTGCATTGCAGGATGATCTCTCCAGGCTGGGAATAGAGGTCAGAATCAAGGAATGGGGGAAAAACTCCCAGCCATATGAAACTTATCATAATTTGGACAGCAGAACAAGAAAGGATGATGGAGTTGGCCAAGCTCTTCCCCAACCATCTGTTCAATTGGTTGCCTGGCTTTGTAGCAATAAAAGCAAGCACCACTGTGATTGTTTTGGCCAAGAGAGAAGAAATTGCAACTGAAAAAATGATGCTGAAAACAGTTTGTCGGAGACAACAGGTGGCTTTCCTTGGTTGACCAATGAAGAGAACAGGAGACAAGAAGCAAAACAGGAGGGAGACCAGGAGGATGTAAGAGAGGTCCCGGTTGTTGGCTTTGACAATGGGAGTCTCTAGATATTGAATGAATATGATTAAGACCAGGGCTGTGGTTAGGAAGAAAAGTACGGCAAAAGAGACAAGGATGATGCCCAGAGGTTCTTCATAAGACAGGAAAGTTATAACTTTGAGGATACATTGGACTCGTTCCTCATTTGGATATTGATCATTTGGACACTTGATGCATTTTTCTGTATCTGAGAAAACCAAAAGCAACATTTCTTTAACGTTCTGTCCTTTATATTTCAAGTAATGTGTTTTGGGGATAACAGCTATTACCAGCAGCATTTTGCAAAATTTATTTTTTAATATCTCCTGAAAAAGAAGATAGGAAGAATCCTGTTTTCTAAACCATACAGAGCTAAAGTCTATCAAATTGGTGGAAATCCTAGGACCAGTATGATTTACTGTGTATTCTGCAGAATTTTCAGGGTAACCCAGATTATTAGAGGTAAATAACAAATCAGTTCATCTTAGAAGGCACTCTTACTCTGAGCCATACTAGACTCAGAGGATGCCTGCCTTCTGATATATAGTTGGCTGGAAGAGGAAGGTAGTCCTGCAAATAATCTGTAATGACTACTGGGACCAGTGATAATATTATGGTGTACCCATAACGGAACATATCACTTCACTGTGGACCAGTGATACCTTCCAACGATCTACAAGGGGAGGCCCATATAGAGAGTATTGCAATAATCCTTCCAGGAAATGGACCAAAGACAATTCTCTAAGTTTCAAAGAACTCAGATGTTCCTAGAAAGATAAATGTGGAAGAACAGAGGAAAACTAAAAAGGAGTATTTTCTGTGGCACTGGCAAAACTTGTCCAATATGCCATACTCTCCAATCCAGTCTTTACTATTTTTTGTTTTGAGAAGAAATCGTGCAGTTTAAAAATACCGTATTTTCCAGCATATAAGGCGACCCAGTATATAACACGATCCCTGACTTTGGCACCAATTTCCATGCCTAGAAAGTCATCTTATACGCCAGAAACTACCGTAATTTCCGGCGTATAAGACGACTCAGTGTATAAGATGACCCCTGACTTCGGCGCCGATTTCCCCGTTTTAGAAAGTCGTCTTATACGCCGGAAAATATGGTAAACAAAAAATCAGTTGAGATGTTCCTTTAACTTTCACTTTAATGAAAATTGCTCTGGATGAATCCACTTCCTCAAGGCCAGTCTTTTCTTTGGTGTCACCCACCTTCCTGAGTGGAGATGGTCCTCTCTGGACAGGGTACACAGTCATAACAGCAAAATGGCTCTCCTTCTTGCTTCTGCTTGACAAATCCAGGATGACATTTTTCCACACATTTGGACTGAGGCAGAGACTAAATAGAAAAACAATGAATCCCCTCCCCACCCCCCAAAAAAAGTATGTTAGCTCTAATCATCCTGACATGCTGACATACTCTTGGAATAAAAGTGACTGCTCAGTTTCTAGAATTATAGTGATATGAAGTAAGTGAGGTCATGAGAACGTGTCCCTCAGAAAGTGTAAGTCAGGAATCTTTTGCTGCAGAACGTATGAGCTGTGTGTGGGAATTTCTAAGGCCCAGCTAGATATCCTTTCTGTTGAAGAACTACAATTAAGTAAGAACAACTGGCTTGAAAGAACAAACCCATATTTGTTATTAATTAAATTTGGAGCCTCATTTTCTTCGCAGAATGTCTTAAAATAGATAACAGTCTAGATGAACAATTGCATTCAAGGTTGCTGTTTTTTTTTTAAGTGACCTCTTATAAACCAAAGCTGAAATATAAGCAACATTTCCTTTTAAATTGTCCCTCATTTTTTCAGATATCAGAAAAGGCCTTTCTTTGAGTCAAAATCATATTTCAATGCTTCAGTTTTCTGGGTCAGGGCATTATCTCTCAGCAATCCAGTCATTTTGACTCCATGTCAACAAAAAATGTTGGACCTCCTTCATAACAGCAGAAGGCCTATTGCACTATCCCAGCGGGGTGAAAATTGGAACAGATAACACTGGCCAGATGTGGGTTTCTTAAAAACTTCTTGTCCTGCCCTTCTATGAGAAACTGGTCCCATTTAGGACAAGGTGAATCTGATTCCAAAGGTTATTTCCCACTGGAACCAAAAGGATCTCCATCCGGTCCTGATTCAATTTCATCAAATTCACTGCAAACCTGAACTCAAGCACTGGTCAACAAATTGTCCTTCTTGTTTGCTATTTAAGGGCAAGGAAGAAGTGAACCATAATCCCAAGCACATGAGGGCCTCTCTTACCATTTTCATGCAGTTTCTCCATTTCTGCCTGGAGCCATGGTGCATAGGCTTAACCCAACGAAATGGGTCAGAACCCTTTTGGAATTAGAGAAAATTACTCAAATTTCTCCTACCCTGTTGTGCCACTTTAGCCATGACAGATAATCTTGGTTGATAATAAGTCTCTGTCTTTCAAAAGTTACCACTTTCTCTTTCTTGAGATTCTTTTTGGAGAGAAATACCCAGCTAATGAGACTCAGATCAGCCTTTAAATCTCCATTTTGGTCCAAGTATAGTTTGTAGTTGGAAATATTGCAAAATTCATTCTTCTCCAGAAAGGGATGGAACTAGAATGGGAACATCAAGGGATTTCAACAGTAATTTAATGGTAACGTATTGCTTTTTTGTCTGTTCTCGTTTGATTTTTTCTTCTACAGTGGTCTATCTTGTAAATATTCTTAGGACAGTGATGGCAAACCTTTTAGAGACTGAGTGCCCAAATTGCAACCCAAAACCCACTTATGCATCGTTGAGTGCCAGGTGGGTGTGGCCTATTGGGTGGGTGTGGCCCATTGGGTGGGCATGGCTCCAGTGGTAACAGCAGACTGGGTGGGACTAAAAAGTTCAATCAATCAATTCCAACTTTGCAAGATCTTTTTTGACTGACTGATTGAACCTCTTTTTTTTGCACATGGCGGTGGAGGCACCCATGCCATAGGTTCTCCACCACTGTCTTAGGAGAACAAGTTTTACTGCTGTCTTTAAAAATGAAAAAAAAAAGGTTCAGAAAAAAATTGTCAATCATGTATTGATAATATAGATTTTGAAAACAATATAATTGACAAAATTTGTCAATCATAGGAAACATTCAAAAGCAGGTCACAAATGACTTGCACAAATAATGAGAATATTCATAAATTCCTTGAAAATAACAAGAACATTACTGGAACACATGGAATTGTCAAGAAGAAAGATGCCAGGCTAATCTCCTCCCATCTAGACCAGATTGGAAACACATCCAATGACCTACAGTATATATTATAAAATCAAGATCACGTGATGTCTTGATACCACTTTATAATGCCTTGGTAAAACCACACTTGGAATACTGCATCGAGTTTTGGTTGCCACAATGTGAAAAAAGATGTTGAAAGTCTAGAAAGAGCACAGAGAAGAGGAACAAAGATGATTAGGGGACTGGAGGCTAAAACATATAAGGAACGGTTGCTGGAATTGCGTATGTTTAGATTAATGAAGAAAAGGATGAGGGGTGACATGATAGCAGTGTTCCAGTATCTCAGAGGTTGCCACAAAGAAGAAGGAATCAAGCTATTCTCCAAAGCATGTGAAGGCAGGGCAAGAGACAATGAATGGAAACTAATCAAAGAGAGAAGCAGCCAAGAACTAAGGAGAAATTTCTTGACTGTTAGAATAATTAATCAGTGGAACAATTTGCCTCTGGAAGTTGTGAGTGCTCCAATACTGGAGGTTTTTAAGAAGAGATTGTCTGAAATGCTATAAGGTTCCCTGCCTGAGCAGGGGGTTGGACTAGAAGACCTTCAAGGCCCCTTCCAACTCTGTCATTCTGTATGTTCTGTATATATGTATACTGGTTATTGATTAAAATTAATTAGAAGTAGTATTATTTTAATTTTATTTGATAATAATCATGCAATTATTTTCAAGATAATGTCATTAAAGGTTTGGATGAAATAGAGTTTAAAAGCTATTGGTTTGACAGCTGATATCAAATTGAGTGCTAAATGTATAAAATAGAACCAAATATAAAATTCAAAACATATCTTGATGGTTCATCAAAATGGGCTGAAAATAACCTGAATGGAATCTAAGAGAAAGAGAAGTACACAATGGAAGAAGAAAGAAAGAAGAAAAATGAAATGTAGAACAAGAATTATGAAGGATATCGAACCTGATGATAATATTTGTGAAAATGATCTCAACAACAGTAGCTGATTGAAAACCAAATGAGAATTGGAAGTTTGGTGTTAATGGAAAGAAAGCAAATGTATCCATAAGATCTGGGGAGGGAAGACCCAACTGCCCCTTGCAGGCAGCACATTTGAAAAAAAATTGCAGAAAAACTGGATCAGCTTTAGGGGACAATCATGAAGTCAAGGAAGAGATGAAAGAAGCTGCTCTTAGCCTTGAGGAAGAACAACCGGGAGAAGAGCCATGTTAGTCTACTGGAGAGGAAAATCAGGATTCTGGGGACATCTTTTCCAACTAATAGAAGCTCTTAGATCAGTGGTTCTCAATCTTTTTAATGCCGCGACCCCCAACCGGTCGTAAGTCGAGGACTACTCAACCGGTCGTAAGTCGAGGACTACTCAACTGGTGCAGCACCATTTGCAGAATGGGACTTTTGGCGAGCTCAGCAGGGCAGAGACAGCCTGGACAATTCCTATTGGCTTTTGAAAACCAATAGAATTAGACTCTATTCAAGAGAGTCTATTCTATTGGCTTTCAAAAACCAATAGAATAAAAGGGAGTAGCACAGCTAAGGAAAAGGGGGGAAAAATGGTGGACTGCGTTGTTTGGCGACCCCCGTGAAATGGTGGTTCGACCCCAAATGGGGTCCCGACCCACAGGTTGAGAACCACTGTCTTAGATGGAGAATGAATGAAAGATGTTACACAAATGCTTAAGATCTGTTCAATGTTATTCCAGACAATAGGACATGGGAAAATGAATTCAGTTACAGTAGAGAAGATTCTGACTGAATAGGAGGAAAAGTCATTCTAGAGGAGGAGGAATTTTTGTGCTGAGCCAGAGACCCAGAGAAGTTCAGTCTCATCTTCACTGATTGTTTTAGTGCAAAGACCGAGCAGCCATCAGTCAGAGAAGCTTTAACTGGGATTCCTGCAGAGAAGGAGAAGTTGAGCTAGGTGGTCTAAGGGGCTCCTTCAGATTTATGAAGGTAAAATTCTATGATACTAATCAAAAACATAAATCACACACAGGAATTTAATTAAAAAGGCATGTATAATTTAAAAACTACCAATAATTAATATCAAACTATATCTGTCATAGTTCCCATTCTTGTGAACCTTATTGCTTAAGTGGTAAAAAGGCCAAACTTGTTGGAGTCCTCCAACACACATAGGTTGATACGGTTCCTCTCTTTCTCCTATGGATTCCTTTCCCAAAGGAACTGAGTTTGATGGATCTTTGTCATAACCCCATACCTGCCATGGCTGCAGCCTTGGAGCCCCCCACCTCACTTTGCCATCCTTCAGTCTCCTCCTGGATCTGGAAGAATATGCAGCATTCAAGGCATGGGCC
This sequence comes from Crotalus tigris, assembly GCF_016545835.1. NCBI lineage: Eukaryota > Metazoa > Chordata > Lepidosauria > Squamata > Viperidae > Crotalus > Crotalus tigris. Next base: position 80,445 of record NW_024097953.1, read on the forward strand.
AGAGTTTTAATGGCACTATAGAAACGGTGGAAATTAAAATCTTGGATCATGTTCTTTTTCTTTTGGGTCTCCAGTGGTGATATCTCAGTGCATCTTTTACGGCCTTTGGCAGAAAAGAGATGCTTTAGAAAAGAACAGTGAAATGACTTATCTCCAAAGGGTGGATCCAGAAAGTAATAAGATTTAAAGGTATCCTTTATTTGCCCCTTTTTTTTCTCAAAATCAATAGTCCAGATGCTATTCACATATTTGAGATGTCTGTTGTATTTCAATGGAAATAATCCGATGAGTGTTGTGATCCAGACTTTCCCTTCAATGGGTCCTGGCAAATGTGTAAGTGTTAAATGGAAAGGAATAATTCTGTCCAAAATGGCACCATATTCTATGTAGTGAAGAAAGACATTGACTTGTCTCCACTTAGAGAGGACATCGCTGTGGGGTTCTGTAAGTCGAGTTGTTGAGAATTGTTGTGATATAACAACACAGATTCCACTCTTGACAAGCAAAGGAGCAAAAGTCCTCATGAAATTCTCTCCATTTTCTGTGTCTGAAGCAAAGAGACCAACCAAAGTCCATCTGAAATGGAGGAGCACTTGGACAATTCCTGGGTAGAGCATCTTTTTGTTAGGAAAAAACTGGTGATAAAAAGGCAATTGACTTTTATCATGCTGCACCTCTGAAAATAATTCAAAATCAATCTGAAAAACAAGTGACAAATACAGTGTTATATTTTGGGTCAAATCAATTCCAAAATATTAGCTTTAAAGACATACAATTTGTTTCTCATAGACATATGGTTAGGATAATGAATTTAATACCTGGAACAGTAAATTAAATAAGCCAGAACATGTAGCTGTAGCTGATTAGTTAGAAAGTGCTGACATGCATGAGGCAATCTACACTATGATTGGTTGCCATAAATATAAAGGGGGGTTTCCCTTTTTTTCCCCTCCTTTTTTTTCTTCTCTGTGTTCTGTATACTGTTTTAACTTGCCTCATCATATTCCCGTGTTCCTGACTATCTTGCATTTTTCTTTCTGGATGATGACAAAGATTGCTGTAAATTGGAACATTAAATATATTTATATACTGTATTTATAAAGCTACAAGTTTATGTTAGTGTCTCTGACTTCATCTGGACAGCTGCTATGCAATTCCTGGACATATATTTTTATAGATCATTGTTGATTAGTCATTAAACCATATGAAAATAAAGAATAAAAAGCATAACATTAACAAAAGTGCATATAACAGTAATATAAAACAAAATAAGTTTAAGAAAAAAGAATGCAAATCATATTTCTGTATCATCCCTACAGCTTATGGCGATCAGATCCACATGTCCATATGCCAACTGAAATGTTTGTTCAAATAAAGAGCTGTATTGAATGTACTTCTTTATTACGGACTAAACGAGAAATATGCCATTTTAATATATAGGATCCAAATAGGTCATTTGTCTAATCGGCAATCCAAGAAAATCAAACTCTTTTTTATACAATTGTCATTCAAATAATAGGTGTAGTTTGTCTATCTTTGCAGCTCGGCAAATACATGTCTCTTCATTACAAGGGCTTTGGGTAAATCTTCCATATTTAACCATTGTGTCCAGTGCTCAACTCTGACTTGAGTATATACCACCTTAAGATGTTTAGGCAATTCTGCATTGAAAAAATTGCCAATTTGGAAGTGCTTTTACTGTATAGTGGCTCATCCATTTCAATGTGTTATCCTTACTGAGCATGGCTATCTTTTCCTGCTTCAGTATCTGAGTTCATTGTACAGCAGTGGTTTAGCTTGTTCTCCTGTTGCACAAGAGAAAGGAAGACCACAGCTCCTAATGTATCTTGTCAGTTGTACAATTCAAGAAGTCTTTCACTGAAATTCTGTCTCTTCTAAAAGACAGAATTTCTGGAGTCTGTCAGTTTTGATAAGTTTAATGAAATAATTGGGCACTTCTCTTCATTAAACTAGACATACCCAATTCCAGCAACCATTCCTTATATGTTTTAGCCTCCAGGATAAAATACAATTGAAGGCCCATTGGTCTAATAGGTATTGTGGCTAAAATATATTCTAGGATCCTCTCAAGTAGAGTTGAGAGTGGGTGGATGAACAAATAATTATTTGCTGAAGAACAAGAAGCAAGTTTTCAATAGATTTTTGGCTCACCAAGAGCACTCAGCATGCTCAATGAATCTACATCTACATGAAGAAAAGAATGCAGCATACCTCAAGTTTCTGTCTTATTATTATTATTATATATATAATAATAATTCTTTCTCCCATATTTGGCCTGACAGGGTGTACATTCAAGGTAAAAATCTCCTCCCCCTGTCTCTCTCCTGATAGCTAACAGAGTGGGAGAGAGCCTGTGGCTTAGAGGTTATAACAGCTGCCTAACATGCAGACAAGCCCAGGTTCGAATCTCAGAAGAGTAAGTCTGGCTGAAGAGAGTTAATGGAACTCGAAATAGCTATACCAGTTCTCTCTTTATTCTTTGTTAGCAACCTAAATATATAAATATATATATAAATATATATATAAATATATATATTAATTATTATATATATATGTACTATTGCCATCTTCAAATAAACTGGATATGGTAGGCATAATAATAATAATAATAATAATAATAATAATAATAATAATAATAATAATAATAATAATAATCCCCCAGTGAGACACTACCCCCCAGTGAGACACTACCTTGACGTGGTTGTGGGGCTTGTGTACTCTGAGGAAGATGAGAGCTATGCCAGAGGTTCAACCATACTGGACAGGTCTCATCAGAGGAGTCAGACAAAGAGTGTCTCTCCCATAAAAAATATGGTGAGACGTAAATTGCAGAATGCCATACTGGCTCGGACGTTGCCCGGGTTAACAAGGTCCGCGCTAGATATTGGAGTTCCTGGATATCTGGTGAAAAATGGGTTACAGGACTCAGGACTGTTGGCTGAGCAACCAGGGCCAGCAGCTGCAGAACTACTGGAAGAAAAGGTGTTTACCCGTCGCAGATACACAGTGATGGAAAACAAAGAAATAATGATCTGTTACTACAGATCAAGTCCAACAAGAAGAGGATATCTAAAACGAATGCACCAGTTCTGGAAAGAACAACATCCAGAATCAGAAATAACAGAACAGAGACTAGCAGATCAACGCCGATTTATAATACGAAATAAAGTATTCACAGAAACAGAATTGGACGAACTGCAAAGGTTTACCCAGGGCAAAGAAATCAAAGCCTTACCAGAAGTAATTCAGAATGTAGAGGCAAACCAGGGGGAGTTGGCAGTGAAGGAATCTAGCAGAGATATACAACTGTTCTCATTTGGAAACCAGGCACCTCTTCCTCAGGAAGAACAAAACCCTCTAACTAAAGAAATAAAAGAATTGAAACAAAGAATAACTGAGCATCTAGAACAGCACAAAAACAACAGAATAAGGCTACCTGCATTGAAGCTTGTTCAAAGAAACAGCTAGCACAAGCATTAAAAGATGCAAATACTGCAATAGCAAGTATAAGCACCAATTCACTGCAAGAAACAAACCAACTAATGTACAGCACAGCTGCAGTTATAACAGAATACCTGGGATGCAAAATCAACAAAAAAGAAAAACAAACAAACAGTGCACCAGAAAAATGGAAGGTTAGACTAGAAAATAAGATCAGCAAGTTAAGATCACATGCAAGCAAGCTAGAACAGATGAAAGAAAAGAAGCTGAAGAACAAGAAGACCAAAGAATACCTAATCAAGAAATACCACTTAGAAACAAGGAAGATCAAGGAAGCACTGGAAATAATAAAGCAACAAATAACAGCTATAGCCAGGAAAATCAGTAGATATGAAGCTCGAATTGCAAACTATAGGCAGAACCTCCAATTTCAATCCAATCAGAAACGTTTCTACCAATCCATCAATGGAGAAACTGCAAGGAATCAGTCAGTACCTGACAAGGAAGAAACAGTGCAGTTCTGGAAGCAGATATGGGATAACCCAAAGAAATACAACAAGGATGCGGCTTGGTTAAAAGAGGTGGATGCAAATAAAACAGAAGTTGAAATGAAAGAACTAGTAATAACAACAAAAATGGTAGAAAAAAGAGCAAAGAAAATCAAAAATTGGTCAGCACCAGGTGAAGATGAACTGCATGGGTTTTGGTTGAAACATCTAACTGTTATACACCCACTCATTGTCAAGCATTTCAACAATATACTACAAGGAGGAGAAATTGAAAAATGGCTAACAGCTGGGAAAACCTACCTAATAATGAAAAATCCAGCAAAAGGGGCAACACCAGGCAACTACAGGCCAATTACCTGCTTACCAACAATTTTCAAATTACTGACTGGTGTAGTAGCTGATGCAGTGCAACAGCATCTAGTTGAAAACAATCTCTTTCCACCTGAGCAGAAAGGAAACCGCCCCAATAGCAGAGGAACAAAAGTTCAACTCCTAATAGACAAAATGATCTTGGAAAACTGCAAGAGAAGGAAGACCAACCTGAATGTTGCATGGATTGACTACAAAAAGGCATTTGACTCTCTGCCACATGAGTGGATAATAAAGTGCCTAGAAATAACAGGAGTCAGTAGAAACATCAGAAAATTTGTGCAAAGATCGATGGCACAATGGAAGACACAGTTGCAGATCAATGGTGAGAGGCTGGGAGAGGTTTATATCAAGAGAGGAATATTTCAAGGAGATTCATTATCACCATTACTATTTGTTATTGCACTGTTTCCTCTGTCAACAATACTGAATAACTCAGGACATGGATATCAAACATCAAAAACATCTGCCAGACTATCCCACCTCCTTTATATTGATGATCTGAAGCTGTATGGAAAAACATCATCTGAAATAGAATCGCTGCTCAACACTGTCCGTATATATAGCCAAGATATTGTAATTGAGTTTGGCTTGGACAAATGTGCCACACTTACTATCAAACAAGGAAAAATAGTGAAAACTGAAGGAATCAAGATGCCCCACCAAAATAACATTAAGAGTCTGGATGAGGAAGAATACTACAAATACTTGGGTATCCTTCAAGCTGACAACATCAAGCACACTGAAGTCAAGAAAAAGATTAGAGGTGAATACATCAAGAGAGTGAAGAAGATCTTAAAATCCAAACTCAATGGAGGAAATACCATCAAGGCAATCAACACCTGGGCAATCCCAGTCATTAGGTACACAGCTGGAATAGTGGACTGGACTCAAGCAGAACTAAAAGCAATGGATAGGCAGACCAGAAAAATAATGACAATGAATCATGCCCTTCATCCACGCAGTGACATTGATAGACTTTATCTACCAAGGCAAATAGGTGGGCGTGGAATGCTACAAGTACATCAGATGGTTGAAGAAGAAAAAATTGCTTTGGAAGAATATCTGAAGAACAATGATGAAGATGCACTGAAATTAGTATATCAGGAAGGCTTACTGACTACTGGAGAGACCAAACTGGCCTACAAGAAAGACCAAATGAAGAACAGAATAGAGGCATGGGAAGACAAAGCACTACATGGCCAATACATGAAAAAAATAGCTGGGAAAGCAAATAATAACAAGACCTGGCAATGGCTAAGAGCATGAAAATTGAAGAAAGAGACCGAGGGACTAATTCTGGCTGCACAAGACCAAGCCTTAAGGACAAATGCATATAAAGTCAAAATTGAGAAGACAGCAACAGACAGTAAGTGCCGCCTGTGCAAAGAAGCTGAAGAAACAGTGGACCACTTGGTAAGCTGTTGCAAGAAGATTTCACAAACTGATTACAAGCAGCGGCATGACAAAGTAGCAACAGTGGTGCATTGGAAGATCTGCAAAAAATATCATTTGCCTGTAAGCAAAAACTGGTGGGATCATAAAATAGAGACAGTCATAGAAAATGATAAAATTAAACGGCTCTGGGACTTCAGAATTCAAACAGACAAGCACCTGCAACATAACACCCCAGACTTAACAATTGTCGATAAGAAAGACAAAAAAGCCTGGATAGTGGACGTGGCAGTGCCTGGAGATAGCAGAATAGAAGAGAAAGAACTGGAGAAGATAACAAAATACAAAGACCTACAAATAGAAATAGAAAGACTGTGGCAAAAGCAAGCAAGGGTATTACCAATAGTGATAGGCTCCTTGGGTGCAATCCCAAAACAACTGGAGCACCACTTGAACACCATTGGCATTGACAAATTCGCTATTAGTCATTTGCAAAAGGCGGCCTTACTAGGAACTGCTTCCATCCTGCGACGATACCTGTAATACCATCAAACATCCACATCTGCCTATCCCAGGTCCTGGGTAAGGACTCGCTAGGTAGACAAAATGCCAAATCCAGTCTGAACATCTGGCTGACTGTGCGATGATCCATAATAATAATAATAATAATAATAATAATAATAATAATAATAATAATAATAATAATAATAAAGTTGGAAGGGACCTTGGAGGTCACCTAGTCCAACCCCCTGCTCAGGCAGGAAACCCTATACCATTTCAGACAAATGGCTGTCCAGTCTCTTATAGATATTTTATTGTAAATGAATCTGCCAATAGAGATCACCACTATTAGGATATATTTTTTTTAATAGTTCAGCCATCTGAAAGTCCTTCACAGGGGCTTTATTGCTCTTTAAGCCATTTATGATGAATTTCATCACGAACGTTTTAGGGTAAAAAATAGTTGACATGTTGAATAATATGCTTGTAGTTTTAAAAATAAAATGGTTGAGTAATAGTAATGAGTCCCTACAAATTCATAAGTCACATGTGTTTTATCAGCCACAGATAACATATTCCAGTTGGTTTATTTTCATGAATCTGGAATTTATTTACCATTGAATGTATTGTTTTTGTTAAGATTATTGTACAAAAGACAATTTCCCATCTCTATTATGCTTTCCTTTTGTACAGAACACAGAGCCTCTCCTCACCTTCCCAAGTGTGAAGCAGAACACCCAAAGCAATGATGATGGTGTCATGAAAGGATATCACTGCTTTGATCCCTACTTCCTAAATATTGTAGATCCCTATCCCTAACCATGGCACGTGGTGAAAAGCAGTTTTTCAGTTCCAAATATGGTTGGATATGCTACATAAGACCCCACTCAATTTACCTATAGAAAAATACACACACAAACCTGAGCGACTTTATAGGTGCCTCCTAATGTTGACATCTGGATGGAGTTGTCATTGGTTGCTGCATCAACAAGAGCCAATATGTTGTCTTTCCTTCCACAGCTGTAGTTGGGAACATTGGCTTCTCCAGTAGAGAGCATGTCCAGCAAGGCATCTGAAGTCACAAGTGTGTTCAAATAGTTGTCATGGATGTTGTAGCCAAGTGTGAGATTTCCCAGGAGCTGTGGAGTCTTGTTGATCATTTGAATGTTAAAAATGTAGCGTAGTATTCTTAACTTATCAAAAGGTAAACTAAAGTAAAAAAAAATGTTTGTGTTATCAGCAGCAGCAGCAACAGCAGCAGCAATAACAAAATACTTTTTCAGTTTAATCCTGTTTGTCTCCACAAGCCTTCTGAGTTTTAAGCCAATATTGATCCACAACCAGAGGCAAGTAATGGTTACCCATCACCATTTCATTTTAATGAGTGTTGGGGAGATGGGATGGAGATAGTTTTCCACTAAGATTCAGAATCACAAATAAACCATTCTTTGCAGCAGTACTAATTTTCATTGCCAAGTAACCAGAATTCAAAATCACTCAATCATTAAAGGCAAATCATCATCATCATCATCATCATCATCATCATCATAATAATAATAATAATAAAGGGACCTTGGAGGAAGAGGCTGTTTCATAAATGACCCAGAAAAGCAATTTTAAAAAAAATCAGTCTCTGTTCCTGTAAGGATCAAGCATTGAATATGAATGAGTGGCAATAAAAAATATGGAAGTGGGCTAGCCAGAGGCAACTACAACCCATTCAATAACTACTTTAAACCAAAGTTGGTATTTATGTCACTTTATATCAGGAAAGTTATAGAATTGATATTCAAGTGATAATTCAGGATTGGATTGGGAAATGTATATAATCTGGACTTTTTTCTTCTTTTTTTCCCCTGCCCCTTGTTTGGATTTGAATCTCTTCCGAAAAATAAGACAAAAGAAAGGAGAAATGGAAATCAAAACAATTCAAGAAATTAGACAGATCCTGCAATATACTGTAGGCATAAATGAAACAGGAAAAGAATGAGAGTGTTAGAACTGCAAATAAAAGGAATGCAATTCCATCCAAGTGAGTGACTTACGACTCAAATTGACAATAAGGAGCCATGTTGAAAGGCAATGTTGTTATCTGCAGTATTTTTGTTCCAGTAGTGATCATACTAATGAGATGGTCTCCTGGCCTGTAATAGCTCCATGTTTTTTTTTCATCCTGGTGCTTGAAATTCAGCGGACACTTCATTCTAAGCTTCCCAGAGATTGGCTGGGACATCAGCAGCATCAGAAGAAGAACGAGGAGGTTCATAATTCATAGGACTGAATCAACCCCTTTCCTTTTTCCCAACAAGAACAACAAAAAATGGTAGAAAGTTCTTGCAAAATGGAAATGCCAGTGATTTTCCTGATTCAGACAGAAACAATCTGAGTGTCACCCAGAAAAGAGAGAAAGGTACATTCAAGAGCACAGCCTCTGCCTGCCCCAAAAGGTGTGCCACACAGAGTGTGACCTGGACATTTATCCTTTTTTTTTTTGATGCAAGATCCCTTCCATGTTGCTTCAGTTTTTTGTTTATGTGAAAGGCAGAGAAGTAGCAGAAGAGGTCTCAAAGAGCAGAGTTGTGAAAATTACATAGAGAAGAAACTTCTCCTCTTGGGATCCTGATCTTTTTTGGTGCTGCATTTGCAGAGGGTAGCAGGAGAAAAACATCTTAGTAAGAAAAAAAAAATCACAAATCCACCCTGGGGACACTGTTCTGCTGTGGTTGAGGTCCTTTCTGTCAGGACATGTCCAGAAAGAAGAAGAAGAAGAAGAAGAAGAAGAAGAAGAAGAAGAAGAAGAAGAAGAAGAAGAAGAAGAAGAAGACGAAGAAGAAGAAGAAGAAGAAGAAGAAGAAGAAGAAGAAGAAGAAGAAGAAGAAGAAGAAGAAGAAGAAGAAGAAGAAGAAGAAGTAATAATAATAATAATAATAATAATAATAGTAATAATAATAATAATAATAATAATAATAATAATAATAATAATGTCTTTGTATTTTGTTATCTTTGACGAGAAACAACTGGAGAAGATAACAAAATACAAAGTCCTACAAATAGAAATAGAAAGACTGTGGCAAAAGCAAGCAAGGGTAGTACCAATAGTGATAGGCTCCTTGGGTGCAATCCCAAAACAACTGGAGCACAACTTGAACACCATTGGCATTGACAAATTCGCTATTAGTCAATTGCAAAAGGCGGCCTTATTAGGAACTGCTTCCATTCTGCGACGATATCTGTAATACCATCAAACATCCACATCTGCCTATCCCAGGTCCTGGATAAGGACTCGATAGGTAGACAAAATGCCAAATCCAGACTGAATATCTGGCTGACTGTGCAATGATCCATAATAATAATAATAATAATGATAATAATAATGATAATAATAATAATAATAATAATAATAATAATAATAATAATAATAATAATAATAAAGTTGGAAGGGACCTTGGAGGCCATCAAGTCCAACCCCCTGCTCAGGCAGGAAACCCTACACCATTTCTGACAAATGGCTGTCCAGTCTCTTCTTAAAAACTTCCAGTGTTGGAGCATTCACCACCTCTGGAGGCAGGTTGTTCCATTAGTTAATTGTTTCAACTGTCAGGAAGTTTCTCCTTAGTTCTAGGTTGCTTCTCTCCTTGATTAGTTTCCACCTGTTGCTTCTGGTCCTGCCTTCAGGCGCCTTGGAAAATAGCTTGACTCCCTCATCTTTGGGGCAGCCCCTGAGATACTGGAAGACTGCTATCATATTACCCCTCGTCCTTCTCTTCATTAAACTAGACATACCCTATTCCAGCAACCGTTCCTTATATGCTTTAGCCTCCAGTCCCCTCCAGAGACAAGCAGGCTCATTTTGTTGCCTGCAAGGGACTGCCGTCAGCCCAGAAACTGGCCAAGATGTTTCTTAAGCACATTTATAGATTGCATGGTGCACCAAAATGTATAATCTCTGACAGGGGGATGCAGTTTATGGCCAAATTTTGGGGAGGGTTTTTGCCAATAATTTGTTCATCGCAGCGGTTATCATCAGCTTTTCATCTGTCTGTGAATGGGGCAGCTGAAAAAGTGAACTGGATGGTGGAAGCAATGCCTTAGGTCAGTGATGGCGAACCTTTAAGAGACCAAGTGCCCAAACTGCAACCCAAAACCCACTTATGCATCACTGAGTGCCGGGTGGGTGTGGCCCATTGGGTGGGTGTGGGCCATTGGGTGGGCGTGGCTGCAGTGGTGATGGCAGATTGGATGGGACTAAAAAGTTCAATCAATCAATTCCAACTTTGCAAGATCTTTTTTTTCCCCGCAAAAGGTTGAAATTGACTGATTGAATCTTTTTTCTTTTGCACACGGCGGTGGAGGCCTAAAGCAAAAAGGTTTTATTTATTTATTTATGAGACTTATATACCGCTTTAAGTGCGAGCACTCTCTAAGCGGTGTACACCAGTAAGCAATGTATATATATTTACATTGCCCCCAACAATCTGGGTCCTCATTTTACCTACCTCGGAAGGATGGAAGGCTGAGTCAACCTTGAGCCGGTGAGATTTGAACCGCTGACCTGCTGAACACAGTCAGCTAAAGTGGCCTGCAGTACTGCACCCTAACTGCTGCGCCACCTCGGCTGGTATAAAACCCAGCTGAAGACCTAGAACTGGGGCGATGGCACGCGGGCCCACAGAGAGGGCTCTGAGTGCCACCTCTGGCACCCGTGCCATAGGTTCGCCACCACTGCTTTAGATGTTATGTGGATTACCAACAAATGAACTGGATTGATCTCCTCCCTTTCACTGAGGTGGCTTACAACAACACCGTTCATAGCAGCACTGGTTTTACACCTTTTAAGATCACTACGAGGAAGGAATTCAACCTGATACCTGAATATCCTCGAGGACCCTCTACCTCCCAGATTCTTGACCAATGAATGGCAGGGTGGGGGAAAGTTTGGGACAAAATGAAAATCACACTGAAAAAAGCCTTGGAGACATACAAAAAACAAGCCGATAAGAAAAGAGTTCCCCAGAAGTCATTCCATGTTGGGGAAAATATTTATTTATCCACAAAATATCTGTGACTCAAATTGCCTAGTAAGAAATTGGGATCAAAATACCTAGACCCTTTCCCCATTGTCAGAATCATAAGTCCAGTTACAGTGGAGTTGAAACTCCCACGATTCATAGGAAATGTTCATCCCATTTTCCATTGTAGTTTATTAAAACCTTTCCAGGGATCTACTTTACAACCTCCACCCAAGAAAGCACCTGATCCCCTAGTGGTAGCTGGACATTGTGAAGTAAAACATATTCTTGATTCTAGATTTTATAAGGGAAAGTTACAGTAGTTAGTACAGTGGAAGAGATACCCATTGTCAGATGCCACTTGGGTGAAATCTGCTGATGTCAAAACTAGCAAGCTCATTCATAAATTCTACGACAAACACCCAAATACACTATGCTTCTGTTTAAATCACAGGACTACTCCTTCTGTTAAGGGGGGGGGATGTCAACGTTGTGACATTGGAAGTCTACGCTCTGACAACTGAAATTCAGCAGCCATTTTACTTTTGCTTTTAACGTGCTTTTTCTCTTCTTTTAGACTTCAGATATAGAATGGGGAATGGGGTAAATGCCTGGGGTTTAGCTTGCCATAACAATGTAGAAGTGTGGGAACTCAAGGACGTGTTCTGATAAAGTTTTGGTGGGCTGAAGGCCCACAGAGAAAAGCCCACATTTTGTGCTAATTGGTGAATGTGATTTATGACAGCTTTCGTGGGGAGGGAATTGCAATTTGTTACTTTGTATCTGAGAGGAGGGAATCTCATTCTTCGGTTCAACTATGCAAGTGTTGCTACTTTGTTTCCTAATAAAATATTCTTTAAGGAAGAAATTCTTGACTTGAAGTTCTTTTAACTGGTTTCATCTATCGGAACCATGACATCTAATCACACTTGGTTAAATAAAGTATTCATTCATCTGCACATGTGATTCTAATTGTGGAAAACTTTAGGAGTTATAGGAAAATATGACCTGTATTTTAAAAAAAACTATTCTAATATGTTCATTAAAACCAAGTTGGGTTTTATTAAAAGCCCATATTAAAAGCCCATATTGAGCCAAGGTGGCGCAGCAGTTACAGTGCAGTACTGCAGGCCACTTTAGCTGACTGTGTTCAGCAGGTCAGCAGTTCAAATCTCACCGGCTCAAGGTTGACTCAGCCTTCCATCCTTCCGGGGTAGGTAAAATGAGGACCCAGATTGTTGGGGGCAATGTAAATATATATATATATATATACATTGCTTACTGGTGTACACCGCTTAGAGAGTGCTTGCACTTAAAACAGTATATAAGTCTCATAAATAAATAAATTGAACTAAACAAGAAAGGAAAAGACACCTGCAAATATAGAAAGGAAAAGGCACCACCAAATGTAGGAATAGGCAACAAAATCTCTATTCCACCAGTGGACACAAATCAGTATCTTTATTTACTCTGTGGAAATTAATTCTTCCATAATGGGAATAATCATTATGCAGAAGATAATTGAAACCTGCACACAGAAGCCACAGTTGGGAAGGTCTGGATCATTTTAGCTTTGTGGGATTTTACTTTGCATTAACAGCATATGTCATGGATTTTTCTATCCATCTATGGCTTTCTTTCCTTTTTGATCCAGATGGACAGAAATGCCAAATATGGTGATTTTTGATCTATTTAGTATTATACCATAGTCTTTATGCACAAAATGTTCCCATTGATTGCAACTATGGCATGTCCGTGTAAGGCTGAACAAGATGCCCAGAGAAAGTAGACCTGGAAGCTCTGCCCGAAGAGAAGATTGAAGGGATTCTGTCTCTTGACAGCTACATCACTTATTGCTCCATCTGGACTCTGGCCAGGGCCTTAAATGCTACGTATTCATCCAGATCCAAGAAGAAAGTGGAGGATGACAAAACCTGGTTGGTTGTTCACCAATTACAGTTGTGGCACATATTCCCTCTGCATAACCCTGTGGAGTCCCTCTTTCCTATTTTATAAAATCGCCAGCATGATCGCCATCATCTGATAATGGATATGGCACAACAAGAAGAAGAATAAAATATCTATGAAGATTCATTTCTATCTCTTCTGTGTACTTTTAGCTTTTTCTGTTACTTCTCTCTTTCTTTCTAATTATTCCATTCTAATTGTTTTATATTACTGTTTATTACAGTAGGAGAGGATCCACTCAGTGCTGCGAAGACCTCTACTACTTTTTGCCATCCAAGAGATCAATCAGCATTTCCAGATCTTTCCTTATATCCAGCTGGATTACAATCTCCACAATAGTTATTTATATCCCAAAATAACTTGGGACGCCATGCCAGGCCTCCTCTTAGCTGGGGAGGCCAATATTCCTAACTATAGCTGTAGAAGGCAGAAGGACCTTTTCATGGTCCTTGAAGGGACCAAGATTGACCTCTTGTCTGAGAATGCCACCATGTTAGCCACCTACCACATTCCACAGGTATGTCCATAATGTTTTGTAGGGGTCAGTAGGAAAAGGTGCAACAACTGAGCAGAATGAACAGATAGGCATTCCCAGCGCTTATTACAGTATTATATACTACTAATATCATCCTTTCATCCCTTTTCAGGTCAGGTGTGCTTTGAAAAAACAAAATCTGGTATCATTCAGGCCTTTTACTCTTCTATTCTACTAATCTGCAGATAAAGCATTTCCATTTTCTTCTATGAAACATCAGTTCTCCTGGGAAGGCTGGACAAGATGGCCACAGAGGAGGAGGAGAGGAGGAGATTAAAAAGATCTTGTCCGAAAAAAACATTTAATTAACCTCATGTTGTGAATTGAGACATAGGCTTTAAATGGTGCCTATTCAACTAGGACTAAGAAGATGACGAGGAAGGCTGAGAATTTTTAGGATGCTCAGAAGATATACCTATGATACAGCCAAGAAGGACAATACAGCAAACCATACATATTTCTGCTATATTTGAGAATAAATGTGATGATTTCTGGATAACTTCTTTTTCTTAATAGGTACTCCTTGCAAGCTTCTATTTTAAGAAAATATATTTAGATAAGGCCAGTGCCCATACTCATGACAAAATGGCCACGTAGATATCTCTGTAGTGTCCACAAGTAGAAAACATATGAACTAGGCCAACTTCTGACTGGGTGTTTATGTCTAATCTCATTCCTCTTCCTTACAACCATTCACCAGATAGTCAGTTAGAAAACAGATTCTCCAGGTCTATTGGAATTATTTTCTGGTAATATTATCAAACTGTACTTTAGCTCTTTTCTTGATGAACTTCTACATAATAATTTAGTTAAACAGTTGGATAATCCAGACTATGCTCTTCCTTATATAGCTGGAAGGTGTCTTTCTATTCTCCCCATACTGATGATACTGAAATCCTGGGTCTGATGCTGCAAAGGACCCAAATTGTAGATAAATTATGATACAATTAAAATAATGGTATTTTAAAGCCCCACCCTGCATTTTTTTCTGGCATATCAACAATATTCTAATTGCACAAGTCTCATGTTTAAAATATATTTGTGGGGCATATCAGAGCTAAGGTAAGCTAAGGGCATAGGGTAGATATGCTATCTCAACTACTCAAAAGAGCTAAGCAATCATCTTGTGACAAGAATGGAGGACGCTGTTGTATGACTACCCTTTAATTTTTTCAAGCAAAATCATTGGCTCACTCCTGCATGGAGAACAGCTTGGACCATTTCCTAGATTTGTCCTGTTAAAAAGTTTTGAGAGTTAAATTTCCTCTCCTCGCATTTCTACATTTCTTCTTCTCGTAAGTTGTTCCTTTGTGTTCAGGTCTGGCCTCAGAATGATCATGTAGCATTTGGGGATAAAGATGCAGCTGAGCAGACCAGCGCTAGAGGCCAAAATGGAGAAGACCTGCACAGACACCATGTATTTCCCTTTCGTGCTCAGATAGGTGGGCACAAAACTCACCCAGACACTGCAGAAGACCAGCATGCTGAAAGTGATCAGTTTTGCTTCATTGAAGGCACTAGGCAGATTCCTGGCCAGGAAAGCCACTGTCAAGCAGATGGAAGCCAGAAAGCCCAGGTAGCTGAGGGTGATGTAGAACATGACAACAGAACCTTCATTGCATTGCAGGATGATCTCTCCAGGCTGGGAATAGAGGTCAGAATCAAGGAATGGGGGAAAAACTCCCAGCCATATGAAACATATCATAATTTGGACAGCAGAACAAGAAAGGATGATGGAGTTGGCCAAGCTCTTCCCCAACCATCTCTTCAATTGGTTGCCTGGCTTTGTAGCAATAAAAGCAAGCACCACTGTGATTGTTTTGGCCAAGAGAGAAGAAATTGCAACTGAAAAAATGATGCTGAAAAGAGTTTGTCGGAGAAAACAGGTGGCTTTCCTTGGTTGACCAATAAAGAGAACAGGAGACAAGAAGCAAAACAG
Organism: Crotalus tigris; assembly: GCF_016545835.1. NCBI lineage: Eukaryota > Metazoa > Chordata > Lepidosauria > Squamata > Viperidae > Crotalus > Crotalus tigris. The sequence continues at coordinate 96,132 of NW_024097953.1, forward strand.
GAGGGAGACCAGGAGGATGTAAGAGAGGTCCCGGTTGTTGGCTTTGACAATGGGAGTCTCTAGATATTGAATGAATATGATTAAGACCAGGGCTGTGGTTAGGAAGAAAAGTACGGCAAAAGAGACAAGGATGATGCCCAGAGGTTCTTCATAAGACAGGAAAGTTATAACTTTGAGGATACATTGGACTCGTTCCTCATTTGGATATTGATCATTTGGACACTTGATGCATTTTTCCGCATCTGAGAAAAGAAAAACCAATATTTCTTTAACATTCTGTCCTTTATATTTCAAGTAATGTGTTTTGGGGATAACAGCTATTACCAGCAGCATTTTGCAAAATTTATTTTTTAATATCTCCTGAAAAAGAAGATAGGAAGAATCCTGTTTTCTAAACCATACAGAGCTAAAGTCTATCAAATTGGGGGAAATCCTAGGACCAGTATGATTTACTGTGTATTCTGCAGAATTTTCATGGTAACCCAGATTATTAGAGGTAAATAACGAATCAGTTCATCTTAGAAGGCACTCTTACTCTGAGCCATACTAGACTCAGAGGATGCCTGCCTTCTGATATATAGTTGGCTGGAAGAGGAAGGTAGTCCTGCAAATAATCTGTAATGACTACTGGGACCAGTGATAATATTATGGTGTACCCATAACGGAACATATCACTTCACTGTGGACCAGTGATACCTTCCAACGATCTACAAGGGGAGGCCCATATAGGGAGTATTGCAATAATCCTTCCAGGAAATGGACCAAAGACAACTCTCTAAGTTTCAAAGAACTCAGATGTTCCTAGAAAGATAAATGTGGAAGAACAGAGGAAAACTAAAAAGGAGTATTTTCTGTGGCACTGGCAAAACTTGTCCAATATGCCATACTCTCCAATCCAGTCTTTACTATTTTTTGTTTTAAGAAGAAATCGTGCAGTTTAAAAATACCGTATTTTCCAGCATATAAGGCGACCCGGTGTATAAGACGATCCCTGACTTTGGCACCAATTTCCATGCCTAGAAAGTCATCTTATACACCAGAAACTACCATAATTTCCGGCGTATAAGATGACTCGGCGTATAAGATGACCCCTGACTTCGGCGCCGATTTCCCTGCTTTAGAAAGTCGTCTTATACGCCGGAAAATATGTTGAGATGTTCCTTTAACTTTCACTTTAATGAAAATTGCTCTGGATGAATCCACTTCCTCAAGGCCAGTCTTTTCTTTGGTGTCACCCACCTTCCTGAGTGGAGATGGTCCTCTCTGGACAGGGTACACAGTCATAACAGCAAAATGGCTCTCCTTCTTGCTTCTGCTTGACAAATCCAGGATGACATTTTTCCACACATTTGGACTGAGGCAGAGACTAAATAGAAAAACAATGAATCCCCTCCCCACCCCCCAAAAAAAGTATGTTAGCTCTAATCATCCTGACATGCTGACATACTCTTGGAATAAAAGTGACTGCTCAGTTTCTAGAATTATAGTGATATGAAGTAAGTGAGGTCATGAGAACGTGTCCCTCAGAAAGTGTAAGTCAGGAATCTTTTGCTGCAGAACGTATGAGCTGTGTGTGGGAATTTCTAAGGCCCAGCTAGATATCCTTTCTGTTGAAGAACTACAATTAAGTAAGAACAACTGGCTTGAAAGAACAAACCCATATTTGTTATTAATTAAATTTGGAGCCTCATTTTCTTCGCAGAATGTCTTAAAATAGATAACAATCTAGATGAACAATTGCATTCAAGGTTGCTGTTTTTTTAATAAAGTGACCTCTTATAAACCAAAGCTGAAATATAAGCAACATTTCCTTTTAAATTGTCCCTCATTTTTTCAGATATCAGAAAAGGCCTTTCTTTGAGTCAAAATCACATTTCAATGGTTCAGTTTTCTGGGTCAGGGCATTATCTCTCAGCAATCCAGTCATTTTGACTCCATGTCAACAAAAAATGTTGGACCTCCTTCATAGCAGCAGAAGGCCTATTGCACTATCCCAGTGGGGTGAAAATTGGAACAGATAACACTGGCCAGATGTGGGTTTCTTAAAAACTTCTTGTCCTGCCCTTCTATGAGAAACTGGTCCCATTTAGGACAAGGTGAATCTGATTCCAAAGGTTATTTCCCACTGGAACCAAAAGGATCTCCATCCGGTCCTGATTCAATTTCATCAAATTCATTGCAAACCTGAACTCAAGCACTGGTCAACAAATTGTCCTTCTTGTTTGCTATTTAAGGGCAAGGAAGAAGTGAACCATAATCCCAAGCACATGAGGGCCTCTCTTACCATTTTCATGCAAGTTTCTCCATTTCTGCATGGAGCCATGGTGCATAGGCTTAACCCAACGAAATGGGTCAGAACCCTTTTGGAATTAGAGAAAATTACTCAAATTTCTCCTACCCTGTTGTGCCACTTTAGCCATGACAGATAATCTTGGTTGATAATAAGTCTCTGTCTTTCAAAAGTTACCACTTTCTCTTTCTTGAGATTCTTTTTGGAGAGAAATACCCAGCTAATGAGACTCAGATCAGCCTTTAAATCTCCATTTTGGTCCAAGTATAGTTTGTAGTTGGAAATATTGCAAAATTCATTCTTCTCCAGAAAGGGATGGAACTAGAATGGGAACATCAAGGGATTTCAACAGTAATTTAATAGTAACGTATTGCTTTTTGTCTGTTCTCATTTGATTTTTTTCTTCTACAGTAATCTATCTTGTAAATATTCTTAGGACAGTGATGGCAAACTTTTTAGAGACTGAGTGCCCAAATTGCAACCCAAAACCCACTTATGTATCGTTGGGTGCCAGGTGGGTGTGCCTATTGGGTGGGTGTGGCCCATTGGGTGGACATGGCTCCGGTGGTAACAGCAGACTGGGTGGGACTAAAAAGTTCAATCAATCAATTCCAACTTTGCAAGATCTTTTTGGACTGACTGATTGAACCTCTCTTTTTTTGCACATGGCGGTGGAGGCCTAAAGCGAAAAGGTTTTATAAATCTCAGCTGAAGGCCTAGGACTGGGGCGACAGCATGCGTGCCCACAGAGAGGGCTCTGAGTGCTGCCTCTGGCACCCGTGCCATAGGTTCTCCACCACTGTCTTAGGAGAACAAGTTTTACTGCTGTCTTTAAAAATGAAAAAAAAGGTTCAGAAAAAAATTGTCAATCATGAATTGACAATATAGATTTTGAAAACAATATAATTGACAAAATTTGTCAATCATAGGAAACATTCAAAAGCAGGTCACAAATGACTTGCACAAATAATGAGAATATTCATAAATTCCTTGAAAATAACAAGAACATTACTGGAACACATGGAATTGTCAAGAAGAAAGATGCCAGGCTAATCTCCTCCCATCTAGACCAGATTGGAAACACATCCAATGACCTACAGTATATATTATAAAATCAAGATCACGTGATGTCTTGATACCACCTTATAATGCCTTGGTAAAACCACACTTGGAATACTGCATCGAGTTTTGGTTGCCACAATGTGAAAAAAGATGTTGAAACTCTAGAAAGAGCACAGAGAAGAGGAACAAAGATGATTAGGGGACTGGAGGCTAAAACATATAAAGAACGGTTGCTGGAATTGGGTATGTTTAGATTAATGAAGAGAAGGACGAGGGGTGACATGATAGCAATGTTCCAATATCTCAGAGGTTGCCACAAAGAAGAAGAAATCAAGCTATTCTCCAAAGCATGTGAAGGCAGGGCAAGAGACAATGAATGGAAACTAATCAAAGAGAGAAGCAGCCAAGAACTAAGGAGAAATTTCCTGACTGTTAGAATAATTAATCAGTGGAACAATTTGCCTCTGGAAGTTGTGAGTGCTCCAATACTGGAAGTTTTTAAGAAGAGATTGTCTGAAATGGTATAAGGTTCCCTGGCTGAGCAGGGGGTTGGACTAGAAGACCTTCAAGGCCCCTTCCAACTCTGTCATTCTGTATGTTCTGTATATATGTATACTGGTTATTGATTAAAATTAATTAGAAGTAGCATTATTTTAATTTTATTTGATAATAATCATGCAATTATTTTCAAGATAATGTCATTAAAGATTTGGATGAAATAGAGTTTAAAAGCTACTGGTTTGACAGCTGATATCAAATTGAGTGCTAAATGTATAAAATAGAACCAAATATAAAATTCAAAACATATCTTGATGGTTCATCAAAATGGGCTGAAAATAACCTGAATGGAATCTAAGAGAAAGAGAAGTACACATGGAAGAAGAAAGAAAGAAGAAAAATGAAATGTAGAACAAGAATTATGAAGGATATCGAACCTGATGATAATATTTGTGAAAATGATCTCAAAACAGTAGCTGATTGAAAACCAAATGAGAATTGGAAGTTTGGTGTTAATGGAAAGAAAGCAAATGTATCCATAAGATCTGGGGAGGGAAGACCCCAACTGCTCCTTGCAGGCAGCACATTTGAAAAAAAATATTGCAGAAAAACTGGATCAGCTTTAGGGGACAATCATGAAGTCAAGGAAGAGAAGAAAAAAGTTGCTCTTAGCCTTGAGGAAGAACAACAGGGAGAAGAGCCATGTTAGTCTACTGGAGAGGAAAATCAGGATTCTGGGAACATCTTTTCCAACTAATAGAAGCTCTTAGATCAGTGGTTCTCAACCTTTTTAATGCCGCGACCCCCAACCGGTCGTAAGTCGAGGACTACTCAACCATTCATAAGTCGAGGACTACTCAACTGGGGCAGCACCGTTTGCAGAATGGGACTTTTGGCGGGCTCAGCAGGGCAGAGACAGCCTGGACAATTCCTATTGGCTTTTGAAAGCCAATAGAATTAGACTCTGTTCAAGAGAGTCTATTCTATTGGCTTTCAAAAGCCAATAGAATAAAAGGGAGTAGCACAGCTAAGGAAAATGGGGAGAAAATGGCGGACTGTGTTGTTCGGCGACCCCCGTTAAATGGTCGTTCGACCCCAAATGGGGTCCCGACCCACAGGTTGAGAACCACTGGATTAGATGGAGAATGAATGAAAGATGTTACACAAATGCTTAAGATCTGTTCAATGTTATTCCAGACAATAGGACATGGGAAAATGAATTCAGTTACAGTAGAGAAGATTCTGACTGAATAGGAGGAAAAGTCATTTTAGAGGAGGAGGAATTTTTGTGCTGAGCCAGAGACCAAGAGAAGTTCAGTCTCATCTTCACTGATTGTTTTAGTGCAAAGACCGAGCAGCCATCAGTCAGAGAAGCTTTAACTGGGATTCCTGCAGAGAAGGAGAAGTTGAGCTAGGTGGTCTAAGGGGCTCCTTCAGATTTATGAAGGTAAAATTCTATGATACTAATCAAAAACATAAATCACACACAGGAATTTAATTAAAAAGGCATGTATAATTTAAAAACTACCAATAATTAATATCAAACTATATCTGTCATAGTTCCCATTCTTGTGAACCTTATTGCTTAAGTGGTAAAAAGGCCAAACTTGTTGGAGTCCTCTAACACACATAGGTTGATATGGTTCCTCTGTTTCTCCTATGGATTCCTTTCCCAAAGGAATTGAGTTTGATGGTTCTTTGTCAGGACCCCATACCTGCCATGGCTGCAGCCTTGGAGCCCCCCACCTCACTTTGCCATCCTTCAGTCTCCTCCTGGATCTGGAAGAATATGCAGCATTCAAGGCATGGGCCAGAGTTTTAATGGCACTATAGAAACGGTGGAAATTAAAATCTTGGATCATGTTCTTTTTCTTTTGGGTCTCCAGTGGTGATATCTCAGTGCATCTTTTACGGCCTTTGGCAGAAAAGAGATGCTTTAGAAAAGAACAGTGAAATGACTTATCTCCAAAGGGTGGATCCAGAAAGTAATAAGATTTAAAGGTATCCTTTATTTGCCCCTTTTTTTTCTCAAAATCAATAGTCCAGATGCTATTCACATATTTGAGATGTCTGTTGTATTTCAATGGAAATAATCCGATGAGTGTTGTGATCCAGACTTTCCCTTCAATGGGTCCTGGCAAATGTGTAAGTGTTAAATGGAAAGGAATAATTCTGTCCAAAATGGCACCATATTCTATGTAGTGAAGAAAGACATTGACTTGTCTCCACTTAAAGAGGACATCACTGTGGGGTTCTGTAAGTCGAGTTGTTGAGAATTGTTGTGATATAACAACACAGATTCCACTCTTGACAAGCAAAGGAGCAAAAGTCCTCATGAAATTCTCTCCATTTTCTGTGTCTGAAGCAAAGAGACCAACCAAAGTCCATCTGAAATGGAGGAGCACTTGGACAATTCCTGGGTAGAGGATCTTTTTGTTAGGAAAAAGCTGGTGATAAAAAGGCAATTGACTTTTATCATGCTGCACCTCTGAAAATAATTCAAAATCAATCTGAAAAACAAGTGACAAATACAGTGTTATATTTTGGGTCAAATCAATTCCAAAATATTAGCTTTAAAGACATACAATTTGTTTCTCATAGACATATGTTTAGGATAATGAATTTAACAGCTGGAACAGTAAATTAAATAAGCCAGAACATGTAGTTGTAGTTGATTAGTTAGAAAGTGCTGACATGCATGAGGCAATCTACACTATGATTGGTTGCCATAAATATAAAGGGGGGTTTCCCTTTTTTTCCCCTCCTTTTTTTTCTTCTCTGTGTTCTGTATACTGTTTTAACTTGCCTCATCATATTCCCGTGTTCCTGACTATCTTGCATTTTTCTTTCTGGATGATGACAAAGATTGCTGTAAATTGGAACATTAAATATATTTATATACAGTATTTATAAAGCTACAAGTTTATGTTAGTGTCTCTGACTTCATCTGGACAGCTGCTATGCCATTCGTGGACATATATGAAAATAAAGAATAAAAAGCATAATATTAACAAAAGTGCATATAACAGTAATATAAAACAAAATAAGTTTAAGATAATAAGAAAAAAGAATGCAAATCATATTTCTGTATCACCCCTACAGCTTATGGCGATCAGATCCACATGTCCATATGCCAACTGAAATGTTTGTTTAAATAAAGAGCTGTATTGAATGTACTTCTTTATTACTGACTAAATGAGAAATATGCCATTTTAATATATAGGATCCAAATAGGTCATTTGTCTAATCGGCAATCCAAGATAATCAAACTCTTTTTTATACAATTGTCATTCAAATAATAGATGTAGTTTGTCTATCTTTGGGGCTCGGCAAATACATGTCTCTTCATTACAAGGGCTTTGGGTAAATCTTCCATATTTAACCATTGTGTCCAGTGCTCAACTCTGACTTGAGTATATACCACCTTAAGATGTTTACGGATTACTGCCTTGTCGTGGCAAAGGGGCTTGCGTAACTCAATGAAGCTATAAGCTATGCCGTGCAGGGCCACCCAAGACGGACAGGTTATAGCAGAGAGTTCTGACAAAATGTGATCCACTGGAGAAGGAAATGGCAAACCACTCCAGTATCTTTGCCATGAAAACCCCATGGACAGTACTAAAAGGAAAAAAGATATGACGCTGGAAGATGAGCCCCTCAGGTCGGAAGGTGTCCAATATGCTACTGGGAAGAGCAGAGGGCTAGTACTAGTAGCGCCAGAAAGAATGAAGCGACTGGGCCAAAGCCGAAAGGACGCTCAGCTGTGGATATATCTGGTGGTGAAAGGAAAGTCCGATGCTGTAAAGATTTTTTCTCCATAGGAACCTGGAATGTAAGATCCATGAATCAAGGCAAGCTAGACGTAGTCAAAAAAGAGATGACAAGACTGAACATCGACATCTTAGGAATCAGCGAACTAAAATGGACAGGAATGGGTGAATTTAACTCAGATGACCATCAGGTATACTACTGTGGGCAAGAATCCCTCAGAAGAAATGGAGTAGCCTTCATAGTCAATAAAAGAATAGGAAAAGCAATACTGGGATACAATCCCCAAAATGACAGAATGATCTCAATTCGAATCCAAGGCAAACCATTCAATATCACAGTAGTCCAAATCTATGCCCCAACCACTGGTTCTGAAGAGGATGAAATTGACCGGTTCTATGAAGCCCTACAGGACCTTATAGAATTAACACCAAAAAATGATGTCCTCATCATCATGGGGGATTGGAATGCTAAGGTAGGAAGCCAAAAGATAACCGGAATAACAGGCAAGTTTGGCCTTGGAGTACAAAATGAAGCAGGGCACAGGCTAATAGAATTTTGTCAAGAGAATACGATGGTCATAACAAACACTCTTTTCCAACAACCCAAGAGACGGCTCTACACATGGACATCACCAGACGGTCAACATAGAAATCAGATTGACTATGTGCTCTGCAGCCAAAGATGGAGAAGCTCTATACAGTCAGTAAAAACAAGACCAGGAGCTGACTGTGGCTCAGATCATGAGCTTCTCGTTGCAAAATTTAGGCTTAAATTGAAAAAAGTAGGGAAAAGCACTAGGCCACTCAGGTATGAACTAAATCATATTCCTGATGAATATACAGTAGAGGTGACAAATAGATTTAAGGAACTGGATCTGATAGACAGAGTGCCTGAAGAACTATGGATGGAAGTTCGCAACATTGTACAAGAGGTAGCAACTAAAACCATCCCAAAGAAAAAGAAATGCAAGAAAGCAAAATGGCTGTCTGAGGAAGCTTTGCAAATAGCTGAGGAAAGAAGGGAAGCGAAAGGCAAAGGAGAAAGAGAAAGATACACCCAATTGAATGCAGAATTCCAGAGAGTAGCTAGAAGAGATAAGAATGCCTTCTTAAATGAACAGTGCAAAGAAATAGAAGAAAACAACAGAATAGGGAGGACCAGAGATCTCTTCAAGAAAATTGGAGATATGAAGGGAACGTTTCATGCAAAGATGGGCATGATAAAGGACCAAAATGGCAGAGACCTAACAGAGGCAGAAGAGATTAAGAAGAGATGGCAAAACTACACAGAAGAACTATACAAGAATGAGCTTAACATCCCAGATAACCACAATGAGATGGTCACTGACCTCGAACCAGACATCCTAGAATGTGAAGTGAAATGGGCCTTAGAAAATCTGAGCAACAACAAAGCTAGTGGAGGTGACAGTATTCCAGCTGAGCTATTCAAAATCTTAAAAGACGATGCAGTAAAAGTGCTACACTCAATTTGCCAGCAAATTTGGAAAACTCAACAGTGGCCACAGGATTGGAAAAGGTCAGTTTACATTCCAATTCCAAAGAAAGGCAATGCCAAAGAATGTTCAAACTATCGCACCATTGCACTCATTTCACATGCTAGTAAAGTTATGCTTAAAATCCTACAAGCTAGACTCCAGCAGTATGTGGATCGAGAACTACCAGAAGTACAGGCAGGATTTCGAAGAGGCAGAGGAACTAGAGATCAAATTGCCAACATACGCTGGATCATGGAGAAAGCTAGGGAGTTCCAGAAAAACATCTACTTCTGCTTCATTGACTATGCAAAAGCCTTTGATTGTGTGGATCACAACAAATTGTGGCAAGTTCTTAAAGAGATGGGAGTACCAGACCATCTCATTTGTCTCTTGAGAAACCTATATGCGGGTCAAGAAGCAACAGTGAGAACCGAACACGGAACCACTGATTGGTTCAAAATTGGAAAAGGAGTCCGGCAAGGCTGTATACTGTCACCCTGCCTATTTAACTTATATGCAGAGCACATCATGAGAAAGGCAGGGCTAGATGAATCAAAAGTTGGAATTAAGATTGCCGGGAGAAATATCAACAACCTAAGATATGCAGATGATACCACTCTAATGGCAGAAAGTGAAGAGGAACTAAAGAGCCTCTTGATGCGGGTGAAGAAGGAGAGTGCAAAAGTTGGCTTGAAACTCAACATTAAGAAAACCAAAATCATGGCATCCGGCCCTCTCAATTCCTGGCAAATAGATGGGGAAGAAATGGAGGTAGTGACAGATTTTATTTTTCTGGGCTCCAAGATCACCTCAGATGGGGACTGCAGCCAAGAAATTAAAAGACGCTTGCTCCTGGGGAGGAAAGCTATGGCAAATCTAGACAGCATTCTAAAAAGCAGAGACATCACCCTGCCAACAAAAGTGCGTATAGTCCAGGCCATGGTTTTCCCAGTTGCAATGTATGGCTGTGAAAGTTGGACCATAAGAAAGGCTGAGCGCAAAAGAATTGAGGCCTTTGAACTATGGTGCTGGAGAAGACTCCTGCGAGTCCCTTGGACTGCAAGGCGTTCAAACCGGTCAGTCCTAGAAGAGATCAACCCCGACTGCTCTTTAGAAGGCCAGATCCTGAAGTTGAAACTCAAGTACTTTGGCCACCTAATGAGAAGGAAGGATTCACTGGAGAAGAGCCTTATGTTGGGAAAGTTTGAGGGCAATAGAAGAAGGGGACGACAGAGAATGAGGTGTGAATTTAAATGGACTCCAGAAGATGGTAGAGGACAGGAAGACCTGGAGGAACATTGTCCATGGGGTCACGACGGGTCAGACACGACTTCGCAATTAACAATAACAACAAGAAGATGTTTAGGCATTTCTGCATTGAAAAAATTGCCAATTTGGAAGTGCTTTTACTGTATAGTGGCTCATCCATTTCAATGTGTTATCCTTACTGAGCATGACTATCTTTTCCTGCTTCAGTATTTGAGTTCATTGTACAGCAGTAGTTTAGCTTGTTCTCCTGTTGCACAAGAGAAAGGAAGACCACAGCTGCTAATGTATCTTGTCAGTTGTACAATTCAAGAAGTCTTTAACTGAAATTCTGTCTCTTTTAAAAGACAGAATTTCGGGAGTCTGTCAGTTTTGATAAGTTTAATGAAATAATTGGGCACTGCGCATAAGACAGAAACTTGAGGTATGCTGCATTCTTTTCTTCATGTAGATGTAGATTCATTGAGCATGCTGAGTGCTCTTGGTGAGCCAAAAATCTATTGAAAACTTGCTTCTTGTTCTTCAGCAAATAATTATTTGTTCATCCACCCACTCTCAACTCTACTTGAGAGAATCCTAGAATATATTTTAGCCACAATATCTATTAGACCAATGGGCCTTCAATTGCATGCATTTTATCCTGGAGGCGAAAACATATAAGGAATGGTTGCTGGAATTGGGTATGTCTAGTTTAATGAAGAGAAGGACAAGGGGGAATACGATACCAGTGTTCCAATATCTCAGGGGCTGCCCCAAAGAGGGAGTCAAGCTATTTTCCAAAGTGCCTGAAGGCAGGACAAGAAGCAACGGATGGAAACTAATCCAGGAGAGAAGCAACCTAGAACTAAGGAGAAACTTCCTGACAGTTAGAACAATTAACCAGTGGAACAACATGCCTCCAGAAGCGATGAATGCTCCAACACTGGAAGTTTTTAAGAAGAAACTGCGCAGCCATTTGTCCAAAATGGTGTAGGGTTTCCTGCCTGAGCAGGGGGTTGAACTCGATGACCTCCAAGGTCCTTTCCAACATTATTATTATTATCGATCATCGCACAGTCAGCCAGATGTTCAGACTGGATTTGTCATTTTGTCTACCTATCGAGTCCTTACCCAGGACCTGGGATAGGCAGATGTGGATGTTTGATGGTATTACAGATATCGTCGCAGGATGGAAGCAGTTCCTAATAAGGCCGCCTTTTGCAATTGACTAATAGCGAATTTGTCAATGCCAATTGTGTTCAAGTGGTGCTCCAGTTGTTTTGGGATTGCACCCAAGGAGCCTATGACTATTGGTACTACCCTTGCTTGCTTTTGCCACAGTCTTTCTATTTCTATTTGTAGGTCTTTGTATTTTGTTATCTTCTCCAGTTCTTTCTCTTCTATTCTGCTGTCTCCAGGCACTGCCACGTCCACTATCCAGACTTTTTTGTCTTTCTTATCGACAATTGTTAAGTCTGGGGTGTTATGTTGCAGGTGCTTGTCTGTTTGAATTCTGAAGTCCCAGAGCAGTTTAATTTTATCATTTTCTATGACTTTCTCTATTTTATGATCCCACCAGTTTTTGCTTACAGGCAAATTATATTTTTTGCAGATCTTCCAATGCACCATTGTTGCTACTTTGTCATGCCGCTGCTTGTAATCAGTTTGTGCAATCTTCTTGCAACAGCTTACCAAGTGGTCCACTGTTTCTTCAGCTTCTTTGCATAGGCGGCACTTACTGTCTGTTGCTGTCTTCTCAATTTTGACTTTGTATGCATTTGTCCTTAAGGCTTGGTCTTGTGCAGCCAGAATTAGTCCCTCGGTCTCTTTCTTCTATTATTATTATTATTATTATTATTATTATTATTATTATTATTATTATTATTATTATTATTATTATTATTATTATGGATCATCGCACAGTCAGCCAGATGTTCAGACTGGATTTGTCATTTTGTCTACCTATCGAGTCCTTACCCAGGACCTGGGATAGGCAGATGTGGATGTTTGATGGTATTACAGATATCGTCGCAGGATGGAAGCAGTTCCTAATAACTTTCTTATCGACAATTATTATTATTATTATTATTATTATTATTATTATTATTATTATTATTATTATTATTATATTAATTATTATTATTTGTTTTATATATATATATATACTATTGCCATCTTCAAATAAACTGGATATGGTAGGCATAATAATAATAATAATAAAGTTGGAAGGGACCTTGGAGGTCACTTAGTCCAACCCCCTGCTGAGGCAGGAAACCCTATACCATTTCAGACAAATGGCTGTCCAGTCTCTTATAGATATTTTATTGTAAATGAATCTGCCAATAGAGATCATCACTATTAGGATATATTTTTTTTAATAGTTCAGCCATCTGAAAGTCCTTCACAGGGGCTTTATTGCTCTTTAAGCCATTTATGATGAATTTCATCACGAACGTTTTAGGGTAAAAAATAGTTGACATGTTGAATAATATGCTTGTAGTTTTAAAAATAAAATGGTTGAGTAATAGTAATGAGTCCCTACAAATTCATAAGTCACATGTGTTTTATCAGCCACAGGTAACATATTCCAGTTGGTTTATTTTCATGAATCTGGAATTTATTTACCATTGAATGTATTGTTTTTGTTAAGATTATTGTACAAAAGACAATTTCCCATCTCTATTATGCTTTCCTTTTGTACAGAAGACCTTTCAGTTGAACACCGAGCCTCTCCTAACCTTCCCAAGTGTGAAGCAGAACACCCAAAGCAATGAGGATGATGTCATGAAAGGATATCACTGCTTTGATCCCTACTTCCTAAACATTGTAGATCCCTATCCCTAACCATGGCACGTGGAATGGCCATTGGTGAAAAGCAGTTTTTCAGTTCCAAATATGGTTGGATATACTACATAAGACCCCACTCAATTTACCTATAGAAAAATACACACACAAACCTGAGCAACTTTATAGGTGCCTCCTAATGTTGACATCTGGATGGAGTTGTCATTGGTTGCTGCATCAACAAGAGCCAATATGTTGTCTTTCCTTCCACAGCTGTAGTTGGGAACATTGGCTTCTCCAATAGAGAGAATGTCCAGTAAGGCATCTGAAGTCACAAGTGTGTTCAAATAGTTGTCATGGATGTTGTAGCCAAGTGTGAGATTTCCCAGGAGCTGTGGAGTCTCGTTGATCATTTGAATGTTAAAAATGTAGCGTAGTATTCTTAACTTATCAAAAGGTAAACTAAAGTAAAAAAAAATGTTCGTGTTATCAGCAGCAGCAGCAATAACAAAATACTTTTTCAGTTTAATCCTGTTTGTCTCCACAAGCCTTCTGAGTTTTAAGCCAATATTGATCCACAACCAGAGGCAAGTAATGGTTACCCATCACCACTTCATTTTAATGAGTGTTGGGGAGATGGGATGGAGATAGTTTTCCACTAAGATTCAGAATCACAAATAAACCATTATTTGCAGCAGTACTAATTTTCATTGCCAAGTAACCAGAATTCAAAATCACTCAATCATTAAAGGCAAATCATCATCATCATCATCATCATAAAGGGACCTTGGAGGAAGAGGCTGTTTCATAAATGACCCAGAAAAGCAATTTTTAAAAAAATCAGTCTCTGTTCCTGTAAGGATCAAGCATTGAATATGAATGAGTGGCAATAAAAAATATGGAAGTGGGCTAGCCAGAGGCAACTACAACCCATTCAATAACTACTTTAAACCAAAGTTGGTATTTATGTCACTTTATATCAGGAAAGTTATAGAATTGATATTCAAGTGATAATTCAGGATTGGATTGGGAAATGTATATAATCTAGACTTTTTTCTTCTTTTTTTCCCCTGCCCCTTGTTTGGATTTGAATCTCTTCCACAAAATAAGACAAAAGAAAGGAGAAATGGAAATCAAAACAATTCAAGAAATTAGACAGATCCTGCAATATACTGTAGGCATAAATGAAACAGGAAAAGAATGAGAGTGTTAGAACTGCAAATAAAAGGAATGCAATTCCATCCAAGTGAGTGACTTACGACTCAAATTGACAATAAGGAGCCATGTTGAAAGGCAATGTTGTTATCTGCAGTATTTTTGTTCCAGTAGTGATCATACTAATGAGATGGTCTCCTGGCCTGTAATAGCTCCATGGTTTTTTTTCATCCTGGTGCTTGAAATTCAGCGGACACTTCATTCTAAGCTTCCCAGAGATTGGCTGGGACATCAGCAGCATCAGAAGAAGAACGAGGAGGTTCATAATTCATAGGACTGAATCAACCCCTTTCCTTTTTCCCAACAAGAACAAAAAAAAAATGGTAGAAAGTTCTTGCAAAATGGAAATGCCAGTGATTTTCCTGATTCAGACAGAAACAATCTGAGTGTCACCCAGAAAAGAGAGAAAGGTACATTCAAGAGCACAGCCTCTGCCTGCCCCAAAACTTGTGCCACACAGAGTGTGACCTGGACATTTATCCTTTTTTTTTTTGATGCAAGATCCCTTCCATGTTGCTTCAGTTTTTTGTTTATGTGAAAGGCAGAGAAGTAGCAGAAGAGGTCTCAAAGAGCAGAGTTGTGAAAATTACATAGAGAAGAAACTTCTCCTCTTGGGATCCTGATCTTTTTTGGTGCTGCATTTGCAGAGGGTAGCAGGAGAAAAACATCTTAGTGAAGAAAAAAAAATCACAAATCCACCCTGGGGACACTGTTCTGCTGTGGTTGAGGTCCTTCCTGTCAGGACATGTCCAGAAAGAAGAAGAAGAAGAAGAAGAAGAAGAAGAAGAAGAAGAAGAAGAAGAAGAAGAAGAAGAAGAAGAAGAAGAAGAAGAAGAAGAAGAAGAAGAAGAAGAAGAAGAAGAAGAAGAGAAGAAGAGAAGAAGAAGTAGTAGTAGTAGTAGTAGTAGTAGTAGTAGTAGTAGTAGTAAGTAGTATAATAATAATAATAATAATAATAATAATAACCCCCAGTGAGGCACTACCTTGACGTGGTTGTGGGGCTTGTGTACTCTGAGGAAGATGAGAGCTATGCCAGAGGTTCAACCATACTGGACAGGTCTCATCAGAGGAGTCAGACAAAGAGTGTCTCTCCCATAAAAAATATGGTGAGACGTAAATTTCAGAATGCCATACCGGCTCGGACGTCGCCCGGGTTAACAAGGTCCGCACTAGATATTGGAGTTCCTGGATATCTGGTGAAAAATGGGTTACAGGACTCAGGACTGTTGGCTGAGCAACCAGGGCCAGCAGCTGCAGAACTACTGGAAGAAAAGGTGTTTACCCGTCGCAGATACACAGTGATGGAAAACAAAGAAATAATGATCTGTTACTACAGATCAAGTCCAACAAGAAGAGGATATCTAAAACGAATGCACCAGTTCTGGAAAGAACAACATCCAGAATCAGAAATAACAGAACAGAGACTAGCAGATCAACGCCGATTTATAACACGAAATAAAGTATTTACAGAAACAGAATTGGACGAACTGCAAAGGTTTACCCAGGGCAAAGAAATCAAAGCCTTACAAGAAGTAATTCAGAATGTAGAGGCAAACCAGGGGGAGTTGGCAGTGAAAGAATCCAGTAGAGATATACAACTGTTCTCATTTGGAAACCAGGCGCCTATTCCTCAGGAAGAACAAAACCTTCTAACTAAAGAAATAAAAGAATTGAAACAAAGAATAACTGAGCATCTAGAACAGCACAAAAACAACAGAATAAGGCTGCCTGCATTGAAGCTTGTTTCAAAGAAACAGCTAGCACAAGCATTAAAAGATGCAAATACTGCAATAGCAAGTATAAGCACCAATTCACTGCAAGAAACAAACCAACTAATGTACAGCACAGCTGCAGTTATAACTGAATACCTGGGATGCAAAATCAACAAAGAAGAAAAACAAACAAACAATGCACCACAAAAATGGAAGGTTAGACTAGAAAATAAGATCAGCAAGTTAAGATCACATGCAAGCAAGCTAGAACAGATGAAAGAAAAGAAGCTGAAGAACAAGAAGACCAAAGAATACCTAATCAAGAAATACCACTTAGAAACAAGGAAGATCAAGGAAGCACTGGAAATAATAAAGCAACAAATAACAGCTATAGCCAGGAAAATCAGTAGATATGAAGCTCGAATTGCAAACTATAGGCAGAACCTCCAATTTCAATCCAATCAGAAACGTTTCTACCAATCCATCAATGGAGAAACTGCAAGGAATCAGTCAGTACCTGACAAGGAAGAAACAGTGCAGTTCTGGAAGCAGATATGGGATAACCCAAAGAAATACAACAAGGATGCGGCTTGGTTAAAAGAGGTGGATGCAAATAAAACAGAAGTTGAAATGAAAGAACTAGTAATAACAACAAAAATGGTAGAAAAAAGAGCAAAGAAAATCAAAAATTGGTCAGCACCAGGTGAAGATGAACTGCATGGGTTTTGGTTGAAACATCTAACTGTTATACACCCACTCATTGCCAAACAGTTCAACAATATACTACAAGGAGGAGAAATTGAAAAGTGGCTAACAACTGGGAAAACCTACCTAATAATGAAAAATCCAGCAAAAGGGGCAACACCAGGTAACTACAGGCCAATTACCTGCTTACCAACAACTTTCAAATTACTAACTGGTGTGGTAGCTGATGCAGTACAACAGCATCTAGTTGAAAACAATCTCTTTCCACCTGAGCAGAAAGGAAACCGCCCCAATAGCAGAGGAACAAAAGATCAACTCCTAATAGACAAAATGATCTTGGAAAACTGCAAGAGAAGGAAGACCAACCTGAATGTGGCATGGATTGACTACAAAAAGGCATTTGACTCTCTGCCACATGATTGGATAATCAAGTGCCTAGAAATAACAGGAGTCAGTAGAAACATCAGAAAATTTGTGCAAAGATCGATGGCACAATGGAAGACACAGTTGCAGATCAATGGTGAGAAGCTGGGAGAGGTTAATATCAAGAGAGGAATATTTCAAGGAGATTCATTATCACCATTACTATTTGTTATTGCACTGTTTCCTCTGTCAACAATACTGAATAACTCAGGACATGGCTATCAAACATCAAAAACATCTGCTAGACTATCCCACCTCCTCTACATGGATGATCTGAAGCTGTATGGAAAAACATCATCTGAAATAGAATCGCTGCTCAACACTGTCCGTATATATAGCCAAGATATTGTAATGGAGTTTGGCTTGGACAAATGTGCCACACTTACTATCAAACAAGGAAAAATAATGAAAACTGAAGGAATCAAGATGCCCCACGAAAATAACATTAAGAGTCTGGATGAGGAAGAGTACTACAAATACTTGGGTATCCTTCAAGCTGACAACATCAAGCACACTGAAGTCAAGAAAAAGATTAGAGGTGAATACATCAAGAGAGTGAAGAAGATCTTAAAGTCCAAACTCAATGGAGGAAATACCATAAAGGCAATCAACACCTGGGCAATCCCAGTCATTAGGTACACAGCTGGAATAGTGGACTGGACTCAAGCAGAACTAAAAGCAATGGATAGGCAGACCAGAAAAATAATGACAATGAATCATGCCCTTCATCCACGCAGTGACATTGATAGACTTTATCTACCAAGGCAAATAGGTGGGCGTGGAATGCTACAAGTACATCAGATGGTTGAAGAAGAAAAAATGGCTTTGGAAGAATATCTGAAGAACAATGATGAAGATGCACTGAAATTAGTATATCAGGAAGGCTTACTAACTACTGGAGAGACCAAACTGGCCTACAAGAAAGACCAAATGAAGAACAGAATAGAGGCATGGGAAGACAAAGCACTACATGGCCAATACATGAAAAAAATAGCTGGGAAAGCAGATAATAATAAAACCTGGCAATGGCTAAGAGCAGGAAAATTGAAGAAAGAGACCGAGGGACTAATTCTGGCTGCACAAGACCAAGCCTTAAGGACAAATGCATACAAAGTCAAAATTGAGAAGACAGCAACAGACAGTAAGTGCCGCCTATGCAAAGAAGCTGAAGAAACAGTGGACCACTTGGTAAGCTGTTGCAAGAAGATTGCACAGACTGATTACAAGCAGCGGCATGACAAAGTAGCAACAATGGTGCATTGGAAGATCTGCAAAAAATATCATTTGCCTGTAAGCAAAAACTGGTGGGATCATAAAATAGAGAAAGTCATAGAAAATGATAAAATTAAACTGCTCTGGGACTTCAGAATTCAAACAGACAAGCACCTGCAACATAACACCCCAGACTTAACAATTGTCGATAAGAAAGACAAAAAAGTCTGGATAGTGGACGTGGCAGTGCCTGGAGACAGCAGAATAGAAGAGAAAGAACTGGAGAAGATAACAAAATACAAAGACCTACAAATAGAAATAGAAAGACTGTGGCAAAAGCAAGCAAGGGTAGTACCAATAGTCATAGGCGCCTTGGGTGCAATCCCAAAACAACTGGAGCACCACTTGAACACCATTGGTATTGACAAATTTGCTATTAGTCAATTGCAAAAGGCGGCCTTACTAGGAACTGCTTCCATCCTGCGACGATATCTGTAATACCATCGAACATCCACATCTGCCTATCCCAGGTCCTGGGTAAGGACTCGATAGATAGACAAAATGCCAAATCCAGTCTGAACATCTGGCTGACTGTGCGATGATCAATAATAATAATGTCTTTGTATTTTGTTATCTTTGACGAGAAATAACTGGAGAAGATAACAAAATACAAAGTCCTACAAATAGAAATAGAAAGACTGTGGCAAAAGCAAGCAAGGATAGTACCAATAGCAATAGGCTCCTTGGGTGCAATCCCAAAACAACTGGAGCACCACTTGAACACCATTGGCATTGACAAATTCGCTATTAGTCAATTGCAAAAGACGGCCTTACTAGGAACTGCTTCCATCCTGCGACGATATCTGTAATACCATCAAACATCCACATCTGCCTATCCCAGGTCCTGGGTAAGGACTCGATAGGTAGACAAAATGCCAAATCCAGACTGAATATCTGGCTGACTGTGCGATGATCCATAATAATATTAATAATAATAATAATAATAATAATAATAATAATAATAATAATAATAATAATAAAGTTGGAAGGGACCTTGGAGGCCATCAAGTCCAACCCCCTGCTCAGGCAGGAAACCCTACACCATTTCTGACAAATGGCTGTCCAGTCTCTTCTTAAAAACTTCCAGTGTTGGAGCATTCACCACCTCTGGAGGCAGGTTGTTCCATGAGTTAATTGTTCTAACTGTCAGGAAGTTTCTCCTTAGTTCTAGGTTGCTTCTCTCCTTAATTAGTTTCCACCTGTTGCTTCTGGTCCTGCCTTCAGGCGCCTTGGAAAATAGCTTGACTCACTCTTCTTTGGGGCAGCCCCTGAGATATTGGAACCCTGCTATCATGTCCCCCCTCGTCCTTCTCTTCATTAAACTAGACATACCCAATTCCAGCAACCGTTCCTTATATGCTTTAGCCTCCAGTCCCCTCCAGAGACAAGCAGGCTCATTTTGTTGCCTGCAAGGGACTGCCGTCAGCCCAGAAACTGGCCAAGATGTTTCTTAAGCACATTTATAGATTGCATGGTGCACCAAAACATATAATATCTGACAGGGGGGTGCAGTTTACAGCCAAATTTTGGAGAGGGTTTTTGCCAATAATTTGTTCATCGCAGGGCTTATCATCAGCTTTTCATCTGTCTATGAATGGGGCGGCTGAAAAAGTGAACTGGATGGTGGAAGCAATGCCTTAGATCAGTGATGGCGAAACTTTTAGAGACCAAGTGCCCAAACTGCAACCCAAAACCCACTTATGCATCACTGAGTGCCGGGTGGGTGTGGCCCATTGGGTGGGTGTGGCCCATTGGGTGGGTGTGGCCCATTGGGTGGGCGTGGCTCGGTGGTAATGGCAGACTGGATGGGACTAAAAAGTTCAATCAATCAATTCCAACTTTGCAAGATCTTTTTTTTCCCCGCAAAAAGTTGAAATTGACTGATTGAATCTTTTTTCTTTTGCACACGGCGGTGGAGGCCTAAAGCAAAAAGGTTTTATTTATTTATTTATGAGACTTATATACCGCTTTAAGTGCGAGCACTCTCTAAGCGGTGTACACCAGTAAGCAATGTATATATATTATATATTATTATATATATATATATATATATATATATATATATATATATATATATATATATATATATACCCCCCAACAATCTGGGTCCTCATTTTACCTACCTCGGAAGGATGGAAGGCTGAGTCAACCTTGAGCCGGTGAGATTTGAACCACTGACCTGCTGAACACAGTCAGCTAAAGTGGCCTGCAGGACTGCACTCTAACTGCTGCGCCACCTCGGCTGGTATAAAACCCAGCTGAAGGCCTAGGACTGGGGCGATGGCACGCGTGCCCACAGAGAGGGCTCTGAGTGCCACCTCTGGCACCCGTGCCATAGGTTCGCCACCACTGCTTTAGATGTTATGTGGATTACCAACAAATGAACTGGATTGATCTCCTCCCTTTCGCTGAGGTGGCTTACAAGAACACCGTTCATAGCAGCATTGGTTTTACACCTTTTAAGATCACTACGAGGAAGGAATTCAACCTGATACCTGAATATCCTCGAAGACCCTCTACCTCCCAGATTCTTGACCAATGAATGGCAGGGTGGGGGTAAGTTTGGGACAAAATGAAAATCACACTGAAAAAAGCCTTGGAGACATACAAAAAACAAGCCGATAAGAAAAGAGTTCCCCAGAAGTCATTCTATGTTGGGGAAAATATTTATTTATCCACAAAATATCTGTGACTCAAATTGCCTAGGAAGAAGTTGGGATCAAAATACCTAGACCCTTTCCCCATTGTCAGAATCATAAATCCAGTTACAGTGGAGTTGAAACTCCCACGATTCATAGGAAAGGTTCATCCCATTTTCCATTGTAGTTTATTAAAACCTTTCCAGGGATCTACTTTACAACCTCCACCCAAGAAAGCACCTGATCCCCTAGTGGTAGCTGGACATTGTGAAGTAAAACATATTCTTGATTCTAGATTTTATAAGGGAAAGTTACAGTAGTTAGTACAGTGGAAGAGATACCATTGTCAGATGCCACTTGGGTGAAATCTGCTGATGTCAAAACTAGCAAGCTCATTCATAAATTCTACGACAAACACCCAAATAAACTATGCTTCTGTTTAAATCACAGGACTACTCCTTCTGTTAAGGGGGGAGATGTCAACGTTGTGACATTGGAAGTCTACGCTCTGACAACTGAAATTCAGCAGCCATTTTACTTTTGCTTTTAACGTGCTTTTTCTCTTCATTTAGACTTCAGATATAGAAGGGGGTGGGGTAACTGCCTGGGGTTTAGCTAGCCATAACAATGTAGAAATGTGGGAACTCGAGGACGTGTTCTGATAAAGTGTTCTGATAAAGTTTTGGTGGGCTGAAGGCCCACAGAGAAAAGCCCACATTTTGTGCTAATTGGTGAATGTGATTTATGACAGCTTTCACGGGGAGGGAATTACACTTTGTTACTTTGTATCTGAAAAGAGGGAATCTCATTCTTGGGTTCAACTATACAAGTGTTGCTACTTTGTTTCCTAATAAAATATTCTTTAATGAAGAAATTCTTGACTTGGAAGTTTTTTTAACTGGTTTCATCTATCAGAACCATGACATCTAATCACACTTGGTTAAATAAAGTGTTCATTCATTCATCTGCACATGTGATTCTAATTGTGGTAAACTTTAGGGGTTATAGGAAAATATGATCTGTATTTTAAAAAAAAACTATTCTAATATGTTCATTAAAACCAAGTTGGATTTTATTAAAAGCCCATATTTTGTACTTGATCTGATCCCAGATATAAATATAAGACAGAATTCTTCATTGATTTTCCAGATCAGGGACAGAATTGCTTCAGAGGCTCTGAGTGACAAAAGCAAATTCCAGTGTTTGCATTAAGCAAATGTTTGCATTAAGGAATGACATACAAGATAACTTCAGTAGGATACCTGTGGAAACTTTATAGTTGAAACTCAACAGTTGTTGCAGAAAACACCGCACCAAAGAGAAGGTGTCCTGGCCTAATTGTTTGGTGTATTTGATCTATTCGATCTGGCTCAAATTTCTAGGGACATTTGGTCTTCGGTAGCCCAAAGGCTTCATGGAGATGAATATTGAACAGTAATTGGATGGAAGGAAAAGAGGAATGAGTATTGTGTCCACTATCTTGAGCTCCTGAAAAAAAATGGGATATAATACTAATAAAGAAAGAAAATGAGTGAATATTTAATGTCCAAGGAACATGAGAGTCATTTTGATTCTCTGGTTAAAAAAAGGGGGGAAGGGATGATGTTCTAAGGAAAGTTTCTCAATTTTGTCAAACATAGCAGTGTCCTGCTTTCCCACCCCATTTCCTCCAGACACAAACTGACACACATAAACATATGCTAACTTTTCTAATTCAGTAATTAGAGCTCTCAATGTCTCAGGAATCTTGGAGGGGATGGGACCAGTGGTGGGATTCAAATATGTGAACAACCAGTTCTCTGTGTAGATGCCACTTCCGGAAGTCCATTCTGGGCCTGGGCAACAAAAAAATAGCTACTGGTTCTGCCAAAGTGGTGCGAACTGGCTGAATTCCACCACCGGATGAGATGGTGGAACACGAGGGAAGATTGCCTGGGGTGCTCCTGTTTTTGATTCTCAAACTGGCTCAACTAAAGCAGACTCTTGGGAATTATGTCATGTGCTTTTTATTGGAAACTTTGTAGAATTGGAAATGTAAAGAACATGAAGGGACATTGTATCATGCTTGGTGGACATGTATAAAAGCTTACAAAATTGGATTCAAATGCATACAGTGATACAGAGGATTTTAAAAATAAATATTCAACTGAAGTCCGAATGCTTCTTTTGAGAATTGATAGATAAACAATTGGAGAAATGCCATGGAAGATTATTTCAATATATGATTAGTGTCATAAGATTACTATATGTACAAAGTTGGAAAGAATTCAGCACTACCCACCACTGAGGAATGGTTGGTGAAATTGCCAAACTTACTGAGATGGACAAACTGACTTCTTTGATTAGAGAACAGACAATATCTACATTTATTGGTGACTGGAACACACTTACAACTTTTTGCATAAAAAGTCCACAAAAATGAATTTGTGATTTATGATTTTAAATGATTAGACAGGATAGGTGATAGAAAAGTCACAGTGTAACTTTAGACACCAAGTTTAAAATATTTCTCTCTTCCTTTTTTTTTTTCTGTTTTAATTCAGTTTATATGAGACTTCACCAGGAGAGCATCTGTCTGGAACTGGAAAGTCCTCTCCTTTCTAACTGCCATCCAATAGATTGACTGTGATTCCTCTCCAATGTACACTTGACCTGTGTTATAACTTTAACAATGATTATTTGGATTCCAGAATGACTTGGGATGCTGTGCTGGACCTGCTCTCAGCTGAGGAGGTCAATGTCCCTAACTAAAGCTATGGAAGGCAAACAACATTTTCATTGTCCTTGAAGGTGCTAAGACTGACATGTCCTCTCAGATTGTCACCATGTTGGCCTCCTACAAAATCCAAGAGGTAAATGTATAAAGTTCTGTAGCCTACTTCCCATGCTGTAGGGATCACTAGAAACAGTGGAATGTCTGAACAAAATAAGGAGATAAAATTCCCTTTACCAAATTTTCTATCATCTCCAAGGGGACAAATCATTTGTTTCTTCATAACAACTACCATCTTTACAATAATTTTCCTTTTCTTTTTCTTTGAAAAAAGCAGCTTACACTATGGCATACTATTGTCATCTTTTCATTATTTTTCAGGTCAGCTTTGTTTTAGAAGAACAGCAGCATTCAGGCCCTTTCCATTTCCACTATACAGTTTGTAGATAAAGACTTTCATTTTTCTTATTTGAAATATCAATTTTCAGCAGAAGGCTAGACAAGATGGCCACAAAAAAATGACTTGGACCCTCCCCCAGGAAGCGACAGAAAGGCTCTTGTATCTAAAACACACTACCAAAATAATGGAAATTTAGCCCCCTTCCCCATTATATACAATATTTCTGGCATAGCAACAAAATTCCCATTAGACACATGTCATGATAAAAAAAATTGGGCGTGGCATCTCAGGTCTCAAATATACTAGGGGCATTGGCAGATATTCTGCCTTAAGGATTAAAAAAGTGAACATCTTTTAATTTTACTTTATCCAGTTGGTAAGATTATCTTCCTAACACCATTTAAACATTAAGCAAAACCATTGGTCTACTTATGTTTGGAGAGCAGCTTGTACCATTTTCTTGGTGTAGACTATTGGAAAAGTTAAGACTTAAAATTCTTCTATCTCACATTTCTACATTTCTTCTGGTTGTAAGATGCTCCTTTGTATTCAGGTCTGGCTTCAAAATGTTGATGTAGCACTTAGGAATAAAGATGCAGCCCAGCAGAGCAGCATTGGAGGACAAAATGGAGAAGACCTGCACAACCACCATGTATTTTCCTTTGGTGGTCAGATAGGTGGGCACAAAACTCACCCAGACACTGCAGAAGACCAGCATGCTGAAGGTGATCAGCTTGGCTTCATTGAAGGCCCCAGGCAGATTCCTGGCCAGGAAAGCCACAGTGAAGCAGATAGCAGCCAGGAAGCCCAGGTAGTTGAGGGTGATGTAGAACATGATAACAGAGCCTTCATTGCATTGCAGGATGATCTCTCCAGGCTGGGAGTATATGTCAGAATCAGGGAATGGGGGAGAAACTCCCAACCAGATGGTACAGATGATAATTTGGACAGCAGAACAAGAAATAATGATGGAGTTGGCCAAGCTCTTTCCCAACCATTTCTTCACTTGATTTCCTGGTTTTGTGGCCAGAAAAGCCAGCACCACTGTGATTGTTTTGGCCAAGAGAGAAGAAATGGCAGTTGAGAAGACAATGCTGAATACTGTTTGTCGAAAAAGGCAGGAAGCTTTCCTTGGTTGACCAATGAAAATTAAAGAAGACAAGAAGCAAAGCATGAGAGAGACCAGGAGGATGTAAGAGAGATCCCGGTTGTTGGCTTTGACAATGGGAGTTTCTCGGTATTTAATGAATATGATTAAAACAAGGCCTGTGGTTAGGAACAAGAGCAGGGCAAAAGAGACCAAGATGATGCCCACATATTCTTTGTAAGACAGGAAGGTTATAATTTTGGGAATACATTGTATCTGATCCTCATTTGGATATTGTTCAGGTGGACACTTGCTGCATTTTTCCATATCTGAGAATACCAAAAGGATTATTTTTTTAACAACATCTCCATTCACATTTTAAGAAATAGCTTCTTAGACTTTGGATACCAAGAACATTTTCCCAAATGCATGTTTTAAGATAATAAGAATATCATTTTCATACATACACATACACACTGTATGTATGTGTGTGTATGTGTGTGTGTAATTTTTATGCCTTCCAGAGTCACCTTGTAGGGGAGATGGGTGGCATAAAAATAATAAATAAATGAATAACACCCACCCACACACACAATTTTTAAAATGTATGTATGTATGTATGTATGTATGTATGTATGTATGTATGTATGTATGTATATATACTGCATCCAGTTTTGATCACCACAATGTAAAAAATATGTTGAGACTCTAGAAAGAGTACAGAGAAGAGCAACAAAGATGATTAGGGGACTGGAGGCTAAAACATATAAGAAACAGCTTCTGGAATTGGGTATGTCTAGTTTAATGAAGAGAAGGGCAAGGGGGGACATGACAACAGTGTTCCTATATCTCAGGGGCTGCCACAAAGAAGAGGGAGTCAAGCTATTTTCCAAGGCAGGACAAAAAGCAACGGATGGAAACTAATCAAGGAGAGAAGCAACCTAGAACTAAGGAGAAACTTCCTGACAGTTAGAACAATTAACCAGTGGAACAACCTGTCTCCAGAAGTGGTGAATGCTCCAACACTGGAAGTTTTTAAGAAGAGACTGGACAGCCATTTGTCTGAAATGGTATAGGGTTTTCTGCCTGAGGCAGGGGTTGGACTAGATGACCTCCAAGGTACCTTCCAACTTTATAATATATATAAAATTTGGGAAGTCTTAGGATTTCATGTTGCAGAACCTACAGTCTTAGAGGTTAATAATGAATTAGTTAATCTTTCTAGATACACTTCCTGAATCCTGCAGGATGGTACTTCTTAATATACTGGACTCAGAGGATTTCTATGTTGTGAAACCTAGCAAGATGGCAGAGAAAGTCCTAGTCATGGAAATAATCTAGAATGGCTAAAAGGAACAGTGGAAATATGGGTGGAATGAGATGTCCCAATAACTGTCCACAGCACCTCACTGTGGACCAGTAATAACTTCTTGGTAATCATCACAGGGAAGCCCATGTAGAATAATTTGCAAGAAACTTTCCAAAGGTTATACTAAGATATTTCCTCAAGTTTCAAAGAAATCTGATTTTCCTGGAAGTCAAAATAGAGAAGGAAACATCCCAATTAAAAACAAAAGAGATATTTTTATATGGTAGTAATACAGGTTGCCTAATTTGGCAAACCTTCTTATCTCTTTTCAGCCCCTCTTTCAAAATAATTTTGCTGTTAGATAAACTATGCACTTTCAAAATAGAGAGGAAAACACTTGCACTTCTTTCTGTCTCTTAACTTGCACTTCCATAAAAATGCTCTGGATGAATCTCCTTCCCCAAGGCTTGCTCTTTTATTTGGTGTCACCCACCTTCCTGAGTGGAGATGGTCCCCTCTGGACAAGGAACACAGTCATAGCAGCAAACTGGCTCTCCTTCTCGAGCCCGCTTGACAAATCCAGGATGACAATTTTCCACACATTGGGATTGAGGCAAAGGCTAATCAGAAAAACAATTAATGCCAAAGAAAACATGTTAGGACTAACCATCCATAGAACCCCTTTGAAAGTTATCTAAGCAGTGTTCCAATATCTCAGGGGCTGCCCCAAAAAAGAGGGAGTCAAGTTATTCTCCAAGGCACCTGAAGGCAGGACGAGAAGCAATGGATGGAAACTAATCAAGGAGAGAAGCAACCTAGAACTAAGGAGAAACTTCCTGACAGTGAGAACAATTAACCAGTGGAACAACCTGCCTCCAGAAGTGGTGAATGCTCCAACGCTGGAAGTTTTTAAAAAGAGACTGGACAGCCATTTGTCTGAAATGGTATAGGGTTTCCTGTCTGAGCAGGGAGTTGGAGTAGATGATCTCCAAAGTCCCTTTCAATTTCATTATTATTATTTTTATTATTATTATGGATCATCGCACAGTCAGCCAGATGTTCAGACTGGATTTGGCATTTTGTCTACCTATCAAGTCCTTACCCAGGACCTGGGATAGGCAGATGTGGATGTTTGATGGTATTACAGGTATCGTCGCAGGATGGAAGCAGTTCCTAGTAAGGCCGCCTTTTACAATTGACTAATAGCGAATTTGTCAATGCCAATGGTGTTCAAGTGGTGCTCCAGTTGTTTTGGGATTGCACCCAAGGAGCCTATTACTATTGGTACTACCAATAGTATTATTATTAAAATAGTCTCCCAGTTAAGATAACTAGGAAAAGGTCCTTATAAATTAGGGCTGTCATCCTTAAAGGAGAGGATCTTTGTTCATTTGTATATTTTTCTTTAATGTATGTGGCTGCCATCTTAGTCATATAAGACTAAAACTGAGTGCCTAGTTTCTAGAACCATAGTTAGTTGACATAGAGATAATGTCACAAAAATATGTTTCTCAAAAATTCAAGCATCTTTTGCTGCAGGAGATGAACGTGAACATATGACAATTTGTCATAAAAGATTATTTCTAAGGCCCAGTTAGTTATCCTTTCAACTGAAGAACTACAACTAGGCAGCACCAACTGGAATGGAAAGACAGACCCATGCTTATTACTACTGAAATTTGGAACCTCATTTCTGCCCAGAGAGACTTAAAGTATTTAATAATCAAATTAAGCAATTGCATTTAATGGGTTTTCAGATGGAGCACCGTTTTAAAAGCCAAAGACCAAGTCTAAGTAATATTTCCTTTCAAATTCTCCCTTGTTACTTTCAATATCAGGAAGGGCTTTTCTTTGAATCAAAGTCTTGTTTCAATGCACCGGTTTTCTGGGTCAGGTCATTATCTCACATCAGACCAGTTATTATGATTTCAGGTAAACAGAATGCCTTGGACTTCCTCCCAATGAGCAGAAGGCCTATTGCTCTATCCCAGTGGGATGAAAGGAAACCATGGCTACTTCTGGACACATCTGGCCTGCTTAAAAACATTGTTGACTGTGGACTTTTCCTTTCAGGGGACACTGTGCCCAGTCAGAATAATTTGAATCCTAAGGAATATTTGCCACAGAGACAAAGGGGATACCTATCCAGTCTTGATTCAATTTCATTGGATTCTGAACCAGAACTTAGGAACTGTTTAACAGAATTGCCTTCTCCTTTGCTATTTTGGAATAAGGAATGAGCAAAGTTGAGTCTATCAGTATCACCAAATGTTGGCACTTCAGAGTATCTTTCACCGCTTTTATGGAGATACTAGATTGCAGAGAATACAAAGGGTCATGGCCTATGTCCTAAAAAAATGTTATCTCACATCTCATGTTGGACAGTGTGGAATCAAAAGATTAGTCCATATTTTAGCATGTAAAGAACACATTGATCAATAGTACTGAAGCTTTCCAAGGAGTCTAAGAAAACTATGAGATTTCTGCTCCACACATTCAATTCCCAGTGAAAGTCCTTGGTGATAAGGCTTAGTCAATCTAATTGCATATATATACAACATAGTATACTTAGATTTCAGTAAATAATTTCTAGTAGACCACAACTTACTTCTTGGCAAGCTAGTAAAATGTGGGCTAGACAGCACTACCACCCAATGGGTTTGTAACTGGCTGATAAATTGTTCTCAACATTTAGTTCTCAATGGAACTACATCCACATGGAGTGAAGTAAGCAGTGGGGCACCCCAAGGTTCCACTTTAGGCCTAATATTCTTCAATATCTTCATAAACAATCTAGATGAAGGAATTGAAGGGGAACTCATCCAATTTGCAGATGACACCAAGCTGACAGAAATAGCCAACATCCCAGAAGACAACCTCAAGATTCAAAAAGATCTTGACAGACTTGAACACTGGGTACTATCTAACAAAATGAAATTCAACATACATAAAAGTAAGGTTTTACACTAAGGCAAGAAAAAACAACTGTATAGGTATAGACTAGGTGAAACTTGGCTTAATGCCTGTAATAGCAAGAGGGATCTAGGAATCCTAGTGGTTCATCACTTAAATATGAGTCAGCAGTGTAGGGCAGCAGCCAAAAAAGCCAATGCAATCCAAGGATGCATTAAGAGAAAGACGGAATCAAGATCACATGAAGTTCTAGTATTTCTTTACTAAGCCTTATTAAGACCACACTTGGAATACTGCATCCAGTTCTGGTCATCACAATACAAAAAAGATGTTGAGACTCTGGAAAGAGTGCAGAGAAGAGGAACAAAAGTGATTAGGGGCTTGGAGGCTAAAACATATGAACAACAGTTACAGGAATTGGGTATGTCCAGTCTAACGAAAAGAAGAACTAGGGGTGACATGATATCACTCTTCCAATAGTTGAGGGGCTCCTACAAAGTTGGGGTGGGTGTCAGATTATTTTCCAAAGCACCAAAAGGCAAGACAAGAAACAATAGTTGAAACTAACAAAGGAGAGAAGCAACCTAGAACTAAAGAGAAATATCCTAATCGGGAGAGCAATCAACCAATGGAATAGCTTGCCTTCAGAAGTTATGGGTGTTCCATCACTGGATGCTTTCAAAAAGAGACAACCATTTGTCTGAAATGGTATAGGATCTTCTGTACTAGAAGATCTCTGAGTTCCCTTCCAACTTTATTATTCTGTTCTAACCTGAAATAGAAGAAAACAACAGAATAGGGAGAACCAGAGATCTCTTCAAGAAAATTGGAGATATGAAGGGAATGTTTCATGCAAAGATGGGCATGATAAAGGACCATAATGGCAGGTACCTAACATAGGCAGAAGAGATTAAGAAGAGGTGGCAAAACTACACAGAAGAACTATACAAGAACAAGCTTAATGTCCCAGATAACTACAATGGGGTGGTCACTGACCTCGAGTCAGACATCCTAGAATGTGAAATGAAATGGGCCTTAGGAAATCTGAGCAACAAAAAAGCTAGTGGAGGTGACAGTATTCCAGCTGATCTATTCAAAATCTTAAAAGACAATGCAGTAAAAGTGCTACACTCAATTTGCCAGCAAATTTGGAAAACTCAACAATGGCCAAAGGATTGGAAAAGGTCAGTTTACATTCCAATTCCAAAGAAAAGCAATGCCAAAGAATGTTCAAACTATCACACTATTGCACTCATTTCACATGCTAGTAAAGTTATGCTTAAAATCCTAAAAGCTAGACTCCAGCAGTATGTGAATTGAGAACTACCAGAAGTACAGGCAGGATTTCGAAGAGGCAGAGGAACTAGAGATCAAATTGCCAACATACGCTGGATCATGAAGAAAGCTAGGGAGTTCCAGAAAAACATCTACTTCTGCTTCATTGACTATGCTAACGCCTTTGATTGTGTGGATCACAACAAATTATGGCAAATTCTTAAAGAGATGGGAGTACCAGACCATCTTATTTGTCTCTTGAGAAACCTATATGCGGGTCAAGAAGCAACAGTGAGAACTGGACATGGAACAATTGATTGATTCAAAATTGGGAAAGGAGTCCGGCAAGGCTGTATACTGTTACCCTGCCTATTTAACTTATATGCAAAGCACATCATGAGAAAGGCAGGGCTAGATGAATCAAAAGTTGGAATTAAAATTGCCGGGAGAAATATCAACAACCTAACATATACAGATGATACCACTCTAATGGCAGAAAGTGAAGAGAAACTAAAGAGTCTCTTGATGCAGGTGAAAAAGGAGAGTGCAAAAGTTGGCTTGAAACTCAAAATTAAGAAAACCAAGATCATGGCATCCGGCCTTCTCAATTCCTGGCAAATAGATGGGGAAGAAATGGAGGTAGTAACAGCCATTTGTCCGAAATGGTTTAGGGTTTCCTGCCCGAGCAGGGGGTTGGACTAGATGACCTCCAAGGTCCCTTCCAACTTTACTACTATTACTATTACTATCACCGCAGATGGGGACTGCAGCCAAAACTTAAAAGATGCTTGCTCCTGGGGAGGAAAGTTATGGCAAATCTAGACAGCATACTAAAAAGCAGAGACATCACCCTGCCAACAAAAGTGCATATAGTCCAGGCCATGGTTTTCCCAGTTGCAATGTATGGCTGTGAAAGTTGGACCATAAGAAAGGCTGAGCGCCAAAGAATTGAGGCTTTTGAACTATGTTGCTGGAGAAGACTCCTGTGAGTCCCTTGGACTGCAAAGCATTCAAACCAGTCAGTCCTAGAAGAGATCAACCCTGACTGCTCTTTAGAAGGCCACATCCTGAAGTTGAAACTCATATACTTTGGCCACCTAATGAGAAAGAAGGACTCACTGGAGAAGAGCCTAATGTTGGGAAAGATTGAAGGCAATAGAAGAAGGGGACGACAGAGAATGAGGTGGCTGGATGGAGTCACTGAAGCAGTAGGCGTGAGCTTAAATGGACTCCAGAAGATAGTAGAGGACAGGGAGGCCTGGAGGAACATTGTCCATGGGGTCGCGATGGGTCGGACACGACTTCGCAACTAACAACAACAAACCTGAAATGGATGCTCAGGCTTTAGGAAATTGAGAAAAGACAGCAATATTTCTCCCACCTTGTTGAGCGACTTTAGCAATGCTAGAGTATCTTTATTGACAGTAAAACTCTGCCTCTCAAAACTCCCCAGTTGCTCATCGATGGGATCATACCCAGGAAGAAGCAGCCAGCTTATGACATTCAGATCTGCTGATACATCTCCATTTCGGTCCAAGTACAATTTCCAATGAGAAATATTGCAAAACTCATTTTTCTCCAGAAATGGATGGATCTAGAAAAGAAATCCAGGGACTTTAAAAGCAGAAAACTTGATTTCTTATCCCAGATGATCTTTTCATATTTGAATCTTCCTTCCACAATTGTCTAACTCACAAATATAGTGAGTTGGGAGAACAAGCGTTACCATTTTCTTCAAAAGTGAAAAAGGCTCGGATAAATTTCATTCACATATTGAAAAAAAAAATATGTGTTGAAAAATATAATTGACCAAATTTTCCTATTAAAGGGAACATTTTAGAACACACCACCAATAAATTGAACAAACAAACAATGAGATTATTCATAATTGCCTTGGAAAAAGAAAAAGAAAGAAAGAAAGAAAGAAAGAAAGAAAGAAAGAAAGAAAGAAAGAAAGAAAGAAAGAAAGAAAGAAAGAAAGAAAGAAAGAATGGAGTTCTCAAGAAGAAAGTTGCCAGGCTCATCTCCTCCCAAGGAGGCCAAATGGGAAACATGACTGCATGAGCTGATTCTAGATTATTGTAAGGATACATTAAGAGATTCTTATAAGTCTTATAGTACAGACTGAGAGGTTAAGAAGGATCCTTTTTTATTTTTATATATACACCCACAACCCTTATTATTTTTCTCAGG
Organism: Crotalus tigris; assembly: GCF_016545835.1. Taxonomy (NCBI): domain Eukaryota; kingdom Metazoa; phylum Chordata; class Lepidosauria; order Squamata; family Viperidae; genus Crotalus; species Crotalus tigris. The sequence continues at coordinate 129,133 of NW_024097953.1, forward strand.
CTGCTAAGATATCCAACAGAGTTTCTTCTTTCTATTTTTCCCACAAAAACAACCATGTGAAATTGGTTGGGCTGAGACTGATCAACCTGGGCTGAATCAACCTGGGATCCATCGGGCTGAGATCAGCCTGTGAGGTTCATCGGGTTGAGAGTGAGTGATTGGCCAAAGTAACCCAGATGGTTTTCATGGCTAAGGCAGGTTTTGAATTTACAATCTCCCACTATCTAGCCTGCTGCTGTGCCATATATCCAAATATCATTATACTTTCTTAATAGATTGTGTGAATGCTGGTGATATAACTTGATTTCATCGAAATATTAGCAATATATTTCCTGATGCGATGATTAGAAATCTGAACCTTAAGTGAAGGCTGAATACTATGATAATTAAGTGTATAAAAACGGTCTTAAAAACTGTACTGGAATGATTTTCTATGCTCCTTGTATAACTGAGGACTTGTGAATAAAAATTAGTTCTTGGTCATCTACTTTTCTATATTGTCATTAATAAAGATAGCTACTTGATAAAATGTGATTTTGTGATGCAACATTTCTATTAACACATAGACAAACCTATCGTGATATTGTTTTAAGAATAACGAGCTCCCCCCAAAAGTTTGGATACTGCCAATTTGTATGCAAATGACTACTATACGTGAACAGATTGATTGTCTAGACTTGCAGTGTTTCTCAATGTTGGCAACTTTACGATGTGTGGACTTCAACTCCCAAAATTCTGGGAGTTGAAGTCCACACATCGTAAAGTTGCCAAGGTTGAGAAACATCTTTAGTGTGTGCTTTTCAGGGTGAAATTGGGTGACTGATTCAGCTGATTTGTTCTGTTAAGGTGCTCTTCTATCAATCCCCTCCACCAAAAAGATCCTGCATGAGAAGGGCAGTGTGGACAATTGATGGATCTGGCAGAGTGAGAGCTGTGGACCACAAACATGATGCCTTTGGTGTATCCCTGCATAACAGTTGCACTATCGCTGCTAAGCTTAATAGGGAAACTAAGGGGGCAACTTCAGATATTTGTGATGATGAAGACTCAATTGGGCAGGGAATGGTGGTCCATGAGGAAAAAGTTGATAAGGGAAGGTCTACATCAGGTGTTGCAAATCAGCCAGGTGTATCTAAAAAGAGAAGCCGTCTTCTGGTTGGTGACTCAATTGTAAGAGGTGTCTATTTAGGAAATAATGTGGAGTATTGAAGGAGGTGAGGTATCTGCCTGGTGCAACTGCCAGCAGAGAAAAGGACTCATTGTTAGAATTGTCAACAATGCTAGTAAGAATCATAAGGTTGATGTTATTATTCATGTTAGCACTAATGATCTGTCCAAACCAGATGTGCTCCCTATACATAAGAATTTCCAGAGTTTGGGGTAAGAATTCCTTAACTGATTGGGCCCACAAGATGCCCTTCTTCTGGAATGAGTGTATTGGGCCTGTCCCATAGGGGTGAGATGGTTTCTCAGGTAGCCTGGACCCGCATTATGCAGAGCTTTAAAGGTGACAAACAACACCTGGAATTGCACCTGGAAGCAAACAGTGCAGCTAGTGGGGCAGTGATATAACATGTGCAATGCCAGGGACCCCAAAAACTATCCATGCTACTGAATTCTGCACCAGTTGCAGCCTCCAAATCTCTTCAAGGGTGGCCCCAGGTAGGGTGCATTGCAATAGTCCAAGCAGGAGATGACCAGGGCTTGAGTGTCTAAGCACAGGGACTCCTGATCCAGGAAAGGGTACAACTGGTGCACGACACAATGTTGTGCAAAGGCTATCTTAGCTGTGACTGACACATGCTCTTCAAGGTGTTTTGAGTCCAGGAGAACCCACATTCTGGACCAGTTTTTCAGGGGTAGAGAAACCCTGTCCAGAACTAAAGATGTTAAATTATTGGATTCTGAAGATCCATGCAGCAAAAGCCACTTGGTGTTGCCAGCATTCAGCCAAAGCTTCTTATCCCCCATCCCTGCAATATTATTCTCTGGGTGATTAGTTTGGCCAGCCTGTCAGACTTTTGTAGCACAAGGAGGTTGAGAAGATTATTCTCCCTCTCCTTTGGAGTCTTATGCATCCTGGTTGAGACTCCATACCTGCCATGACTGCAGCCTTGAAGCCTCCAAACTCTCTTTGCCCTTCTTGTTTCTCCTTCTGGATCTGGAAGAATATGCAGCTTTCAAGGCATAGGCCAGAGTCTTAACAACACTGTGTAAACGGAGGTGAAAAGGGATCCAATTACTTCTATTTTCCTCTGTAGGTTCCAGTGGTGCTTTCTGGGTGCATCTTTTCCGACTTTTGACAGAAAAGATGTGTTTTGAAAAAGAACAGTGAAAAAAACGATCTTCCAATTTCACATAGAGTTTGGTTCCAATGACATCATCTTCTGGCCTTTTTTTTCCCTGAAAAGCAAAGTTCCAAATACTATGGGCGTATTTGTAAAGATCATCCCTACTTGATACCAAATAGTCGATGGCTTCCATGATCCAGATTTTCCCTTCAATAGGTCCTGGCATAATTTCAAATTTAAACTGGAAAATACGAATTCTGTCCCAAATGTTAATATTTTCTATGTAGTTCACAAAGACATTGACTTGTCTCCACTTAGAGACGTCATCACCGAGAGGTGCTGTATATCCAGTTGTTGAGAATCGCCGTGATATAACAACACAAATTCCATTCCGGACAAGTGTAGGAGTAAAAGTCCTGATGAAGCTCTCTCCCTCATCTGTGTCTGAAGTAATGAGACCAATCAGGGTCCATCTAAAATGGAGTAGCAATTGGACAATTGCTGGATACGTGATCCCTTTTAGGGTGGGGAGCATCCGGTTAAAAAAAGGGAATTTGCTTTTATCATTCAGAGCCTCTGAAACAATTGCATCACTGATCTGAAAAAGCAATGAAGAATGCTATGCTATATTTGGAGACAGATCAAGTCCCAAATACTAGAATTTAATAAATCCAACCTGATATTTATGAACATATTAGAACAATAATACTAATATTACTACTACTACTACTACTACTACTACTAATAATAATAATAATAATAATAATAATAATAATAATAATAATAATAATAATAAAGTTGGAAGGGACCTTGGAGGTCATCAAGTCCAACCTCCTGCTCAGGCAGGAAACCCCATACCATTTCGGACAAATGGGTGTCCAGTCTCTTCTTAAAAACTTCCAGTGTTGGAGCATTCACTGCTTCTGGAGGCAGGTTGTTCCACTGGTTAATTGTTCTAACTGTCAGGAAGTTTCTCCTTAGTTCTAGGTTGCTTCTCTCCTTGATTAGTTTCCATCTGTTGCTTCTTGTCCTGCCTTCAGGTGCTTTGGAAATAGCTTGACTCCCTCTTCTTTGTGGCAGCCCCTGAGATATTGGAAGACTGCTATCATGTCCCCCCTAGTCCTTCTCTTCATTAAACTAGACATACCCAATTCCAGCAACTGTTCCTTATATGCTTTAGCCTCCAGTCCCCTGATCATCTTTGCTGCTCTTCTCTGTACTCTTTCTAGAGTCTCAACATCTTTTTTACATCATGGTGATCAAAACTGGATGCAATATTCCAAGTGTGGCCTTACCAAAGCATTATAAATACTTTAGAATAGTTTATTGTTGATTACTCATTAAATTATATCAAAAAGCAGGATATAAAATACAGGACATTAACAAGTTTGTATACTTAAGTTAATTTAATTAACAAATTATAATTAACAATTACATAAAAATAAAAGAAAAACAAATACCCCACAGTAGTAATGGAGGACTTTAACTACCCTGATATCAACTGGGAGACAAACTCTGCAGCAAGTGGAAGATCAAAGAGATTCCTGACCAACCTAGCGGACAACTTCATCATCCAAAAAGTAAAGGAGGGAACTAGAGGAAATTCTATACTGGACCTAATTCTTACTAACAGAGAAGAAGTGATAGAGGGGGTTGAATTTGCAGGAACTTCAGAGGAGAGTGACCACGTCATATTGGAATTCAATATAATGTAAATCCAAGCAATAGAATATATTCCAATCAGTGTCTTAAACTTTTTAAAAAAACATACTGTATTTCCGGTGTATTAGACGACTTGGCGTATAAGACGACCCCCAACTTCAGAGTCCATTTGCATGCTTTAGAAAGTCGTCTTCCACGCCGGAAAACACGGTATTTTAACAAAGAGAGAGCTTTGTTAAAAGCTGTGAAAACTATGAAAAATATAATCCCAGTCCAGCACAATAACAGTGAAAAAGTAAAACAAATCCAAGAAGAAACCAGCATGATTGCATAAATAGCTCTCTCTGATAAACTGAAAGACAAAAGGGACAAGTTAAAAGAAAATGGAAAGAGGGACCCATCACTAAGGCAGAATATGAATGAGCCGAGGTGGCGCAGCAGTTAGAGTGCAGTACTGCAGGCCACTTTAGCTGACTGTGTTCAGCAGGTCAGCAGTTCAAATCTCACCGGCTCAAGGTTGACTCAGCCTTCCATCCTTCTGGGGTAGGTAAAATGAGGACCCAGATTGTTGGGGGCAATGTAAATATATGTATACATTGCTTACTGGTGTACACCGCTTAGAGAGTGCTTGCACTTAAAGTGGTATATAAGTCTCATAAATAAATATCAGCAGATAGACTGAACCTGCAAAACTGAAGTCAGGAAAGCAAAGACTCAGAATGAACAAAGACTTGCAAAAAAAGTCAAAGATAAAAAAACGTTTTTTCCCGACATATAAATAACAAGAAAAAATAAGGGAGACAATCAGTCCCCTAAAGGGAGACTATGGCAAGGAAGTAACAGGCGGTAGAGAGAAAGCAGAGCTGCTTAACTCATCCTTTGCATTAGTCTTCATGCAAAAAGAAACTATAGCCAACCTACCAAAACCATAACTGTAAAAGACAGACTAGAAATAAAAATTAAAATAAGCAAGAAATTCTCAAGAGTTCTGAAGGAGCTGGCAGATGTTATCTCAGAAGCATTGCACCATAACTTTTAAAAATCCTGGAGCATTGGGAGCTACCTGAGGATTGGAAAAAAGCTGATGTGGTTCCCATCTTCAAAAAAGGAAAACAAAAAAACAGACCCAGGAAACTACAGACCAATCAGCATGACATCAATACCTGAGAAGATCCTGGAAAAGATAATAAAAAAATAGATCTGCAAACATCTAGAAGTTATAACTGGAAGCCAGTTTTGTTAAAATCTTATTGTGTTCTTTGACAAAGTGACTAAATTAGTAGACCAGCGACATGCTGTGGACATAGTATACTTGGACTTCAGCAAAGCATTTGACAGAATAGACCACAACCTCATTCTTGGTAAACTAGAAAAATGTGGGATAGACAGTATCACCACCAGATGTCAAACCATACTCAGTGAGTAGTGGTTAACGTGCTACATATACATGGAGGGAAATGAGCAGTGCGGTACCACAAGGCCCAGTACTCTTCAGTGTCTTTATAAATGACTTAGATGAGGGAGTACAAGGGGAACTCATTGAATTTGCAAATGACACTAAGTTGAGCTAAGGATCAAAAAGGATGTCAACAGGTTTGAATAATGGGCCCTTTCCAACAAAATGAAATTTAATGTGGAGAAAAACAAGATTTTATAGTTGGCAAGAAGAACCAAAGGTACACATACATATTATGCAAAACCTGGCTCAAAACAATAACTTTGAGAGGGACCTTGGAGTCCTAGTGGGTGATCACTTAAATATGATCCTGTAGTGTATGGCAGCAGCTAAAAAAAACCCTATTAAATCCTTATTTGCATAATCAGAGGCATTGAAGCAAAATCCATGATGTATTAGAACAATTAATCAGTGGAACAACCTGCCTCCAGAAGTTGTGAATGTTCCAATACTGGAAGTTCTTAAAAAGAGACTGGACAGCCATTTGTCTGAAATGGTGTAGGGTTTCCTGCTTGAGCAGGCAGCTGGACTAGAAGATCTCAAAGGTTCTATTCTATTCTATTCTATTCTATTCTATTCTATTCTATTCTATTCTATTCTATTCTATTCTATTCTATTCTATTCTATTCTACTCTACTCTACTCCACTCCACTCCACTCCACCCCACTCCACTCCACTCCACTCCACTCCACTCCACTCCACTCCACTCCACTCCACTCCACTCTACTCTACTCTACTCTACTCTACTCCATTGCATTCCATTCTATTCTATTCTATACTATTCTATTCTTACCACCTTATAAAACCTTAATAGATCATACCTGGAATACTGCATCCAGTTTTGTTTACCACATTACAAAAAAGATGATTGGAGATTAAAACATATGAAGAACAATTGCAGGAATTGGCTATGGCTAATCTAGAGAAAAGAAGGTCTAGAGGTAACATGCCAGCTGTATTTGAGGGTCTACCACAAAGAAAAGGGGGTCAACTTATTTTCCAAAGCACTAAAAGGCAAGACAAGAAACAATGGATGGGAACTAATCAAAGAAAGAAGCAACCTAGAACTAAGAAGAAATTTCTTAACAATGATTTGCCTTCAGAAGTTGTGGGTGCTCCAACACTGGAGGTTTTCAAGAAGAGACTGAAATGTTATAGGGTCCCTGCTTGAGCAGGGGGTTGGACTAAAAGACCTTCCAGCTCTATTCTGATTGATTGATGACTGATTAATCCACCAATACTTTGTCTATGGAATTCAAGAGCTGCTTTTTACCATGGCCCTCATAGATTTTTGTGGCTGTGGATTGGATAGACAATGGAGACTGGGAAAATAAAGAAGTCATATCCTCTTATGACCCCATCCTCATTGCTTTGGGGGCTTCCACTGCATACTTGGGAAGGTTCTGTGTCCAATCAAAAGGTCTTCTTCAAGAAACAAAGGTGCAGTTTTGTGGGTAACTTTTGTACAAAATCTTAATCAAAATAATGATATTTTCCATGCTGAACAAATCCATGATTCCTGAAAAGAATCCCAATTATGAGCCGAGGTGGCGCAGCAGTTAGAGTGCAGTACTGCAGGCCACTTTAGCTGACTGTGTTCAGCAGGTCAGCGGTTCAAATCTCACCGGCTCAAGGTTGACTCAGCTTTCCATCCTTCCGAGGTAGGTAAAATGAGAACCCAGATTGTTGGGGGCAATGTAAGTATATATATATATACATTGCTTACTGGTGTACACCGCTTAGAGAGTGCTTGCACTTAAAGCGGTATATAAGTCTCATAAATAAATAATTACCTTAGCTACATTTGTTAAAACATAAAGAACTCCCACCCACACTGACAGGGCAAGTCACCTGAATATAAAAATATATAGAATATAAGAGCAAACCCCACTCCCTTCCAAGTTTAACACCCACCTTCCTAGTTTAGCAATAAAATGTCAGCAAGGAAACAACAAAGCTCAGAGAGCAAAAAGGATCTTGCCAAATGCAGAATTATTATCTTCTCAACAAACTGTAAAATTCTATTTGAGACTATGTCAATAATAACATGTTGTCTTTTTTAAAGGAGCAATTGCAAGAGAAATTTTTTGCTGTATGGGAAAAATGGATAAATTTTATACAACATAAACTGGATATAAAAAAATATCATTTAGTTTTTTTATAATTTGTATATTATTTTCTTTTTTTTTTCCTTTTTTTCTTTTTCCTATTTCTTTTCTTCTTTCTTCTTTTTTTTCTTTTTAAGTATTTAATGTTTATGTCATATATATTTTATAATTAATTATTTTATAAGTTGTTAAAATTTGTTTAGGTTTCTTAATATATATTTTATTATTAACTATTCTATATGCTGTTAAAATTTGTTTAGGTTTCTTAAAATTTTAATTAAGCCTATATTCAGTTCTGGGAAGCTTGGGAGGGGGATGGAGGGGGTGGTTTGGGAGGGATTGGGTGAGGGTTGTTTTGTCTTTTTTTGTTGTTGTTTTTGTTATTTGTAAAAACTTTTAAAAACTTTCAATAAAAAAAAATAATAACATGTTGTATTGCAACAGTTATATAGACCTTTAGGCAAGTGTACTTCAAGATCCTTCACTAATCCTGTTAAGTGATGAATGCCTAGACTGAATAAAATGGAGCAAGTATGCATGCTTGTCTTACCTCTTAGTAAGTATTGATACTTCTTCACATGCCTCAACTGAGCTCAGTCTGCAGTCTCAAATAACTGCTTGTAGAAAGGGCCTTGAGCAGAGCCAACAGTCTGAGTTCCATTTTAAGAGCAATAAATTTCCTCATAACAGTTCTCTCTTTATTGTGTCAAATGCTGCACTAAGAGCTATAAAAGCAGAAAAACCTATGTTTCTCCTGTCTGACATATTTTATAATTAGATGGTTCAAGACAAAACAATTGCCAATAGTAAATCAATTCTTTCTAAAGCCTGCTTGTTCTTCTGCAAGGACTGCACTATTCATTCACCTACTCACAGCTTTCCTCAAGAGGAAGCTGGCATGTATTTTCGCCACAACATCTATGAGAATAATGGGTCAATAATTTCAAGGTTCCTTTTTATTTCTTTTTCATTAATATGAACCAGGATGGCCCTTTTCCTTCCAACTTGATTTGTCAATGAACCTGCCAACAGAAAACCCCACCAGTCAGGATACTTTTTTTGAATAGTTCAGCCAGTGGAAGATCCTCTCCTGAGGCTCCATTTACGATCAGGTCTTCTATGATGAATTTGATCATGAGTATATTAGGGGAAAAATATTTGACTCCCTTTTTTTAGTAAAGTACTTAATGCTCTGGTCCCAAAAAGTCTATAAGTCATATGTGTTTTATCAAATGTAGATAAGATTTGGGCTTCTTTTCACAAATCATGGATTTATTCACCACGGAAAATACCATTGTTTTGTACAAAATTTCCCCTCACACCTGCACCTTCCTTTTTTACAGAAGACCCTTTGATTAGACACAGAGCATCTCCTCATCTTCATAAGTATGCAGAAGAAGCTCCCAAAGCAATGGGAATGGTGTCCTAAGAGGATATGTCTGCTCTTTTCTGCCTTCCCTCCCCCCCCCCAGAGCATTCTAATCTGTAGCCATCGTGCCTATAATGTTGATTGGGTTTTCCTACTTACGATAATTGGTCAAAAGGTTCTTATATTGAGATGGCAGAATTAAAATTCAGGTCTTAGCTGGCCTTTAGGCTGTGCAAAGTTCCATAAGAAACCACAAGCATATGGGTTAGAGATGTGAAGGCATACATAGGTATTTTTAATAACTTCTATACCTTATCTAACCAAGTAAAACTGAGAAATCTGTATATATTTGCTTCAAACTGATTTCAGGGTTCTTCCACTTTGCAGGAAGATCCACCTTTGTTCAGCTGAGTAAACATGTCTTTATAAGAGAGATATCTGGGATACCTTTGTTTTCACTAAGCCATACCTGATCCCTGCCTGACAATAAAGGTCAAGGTGAAAAGCAGTTCTTGAATTCCATAGGCAAAATATGGTTGGATTTATCGCTCACCCACCATCTCCCCACACACTTTACCAGATAGAGAAACACACACACACACACAAACCTGTGGGACTTTGTAGGTGCCTACTAATGTTGACATTTGAGTGGACATTTCACTCAAAGCTCCATCAACAAGAGCCAAAAGGTTTTCCTTCCTTCCACAGCTGTAGTTGGGAACATTGGCTTGTCCAGTAGAGAGGATGTCCAGCAAAGCATCTGAAGTGCCAAGGGTGCTGAAATAGTTGTCGTGCAGGGTGTAGCCAAGTGTGAGATTGGGCAGAAACTGAGGATACTTGTTGACTGTTTGAATGGCGAAAGCCAGGATTAGCGGCTTAAAATAAAGTCCGGTACTGTAAAAAATGTTCATGTTATTACTATCCTCATCAACAGAAACAACAAAATTATTTCTTTTACAATTTAATCCTCTTTGTCTCCACAAGTCTCCTGTGTCTTAAGCCAATACAGATCCAAAGCTAAGGGCACATGATAGCCACCCATTTGCAGATAAATTTTATGAGCATTGAGAAGATGGGATGTTGAAAATCATAAATACATCATTATTTGTAAGAAATCCTAATATTGATCTGCCCAGTAACCTGTATTCAAAATCATTTAATCATTAAAGTGGAACCACCATAAAATAAAAAGGATGTTACATAGGTGACCAGAAAATCAACTGTAAAAAGAAATCATCCTCTGGTGTTCTATCAGGCATTGAATATCAATCAGTAGTTATATAAATATGGAAATTGGCTGGGCAGAGACTTCTGCAACCCTTTCAGTCACTCCTTTAAACCAAACTGAGTATCCCAGTGATGAACATAGTATTAGACTGGAATGCATAAATAATCTGGATTTGTTTCAGGTTTTATTTGCCTCATGTTTTAATTCGAGTATATGCCACAAAAAAAAAAGACAAAAGAGGAAAGCCATGAAAATTAAAATGATTCAAGAAATTAGACAGGCCCTACAATGTAGGAGTAAGTGAAATAGTGTTGGAATTACAAATGGAGGGAATGCAATTCCATCACACTGAATAACTTACGAGCGAGACTCACTAGAAGGAACCATGTTGAAAGGCAACGTTCTAGGTAGTGACATTGTTTCAGTGGAGACTGCAGCAATCAGATGGTCGCCTGGCTTGTAATAGTTCCATGGTTTTTTCCCATCCCGAAGCTCAAAATTTAGTGGACACTTCATTCTAAGCTTCTCAGAGAATGCCTGAGACACCAGCAACATTAGAAGCAGAAGATCCATAATTTATAGGACTGAATCAACTCCCTTCATGCTTCTAAACAAGAGCAAGAAGAATGAGAAGAATTCAAAGCACCTTCACTTTCCTGATTCAGACAGAGACAAGCCAATCTTCAGCTGTTCAATCTCTGCATGTCCCGAAACATCTGCCATAGAGAGAGTGAGCTGTGGCATTTATCCTTTTCTGATGAAAGATCCCTTTCTTGTTGATTTAGTCTGATGTTACCATCAAAGCACTCACTATAGCAAAAGATGTCTCAAAGACCGGGATGGTGATAATTACAGTGAGAAATAATTTCTCCTCTGGGGGATCCTGAAGTTCTTCCAAGATTCCAAATGCAGAAGGTCAGCTGAAAAATCACAAATACACCCGTGAGGATGTCGTGGTCCTTCCTGTCAGGACATGTCCAGAAAGTGATGTTGGAGGAAAATAGTTCAACACCCAGGGTATTGTCTTCTGCTGTCCTTCATCATGGTGTCTTGAGTCCAGAGACTGCAGGGGGAGGTCACCCAGAGCTATGGAGTTTGATTAAACTGTACACTGTTGACACAACTCTAGTGTCTTCTAATACAAAGGAGGCAATCAGTATCATTGAACCCTCCCTAATGTTAAGATTAGGGTCTTTTTGTGGTTTTCTTTTCTATTGGATCTCCATATTTTAATCCTAAATTGGAGCTGATCTTAAAATTCATTGTGCCTGAAGTGAAATTTCATTTCTCATCATTTCTGGAAATGTCAGTTTTTGGATAAGAGCCAACTAAGAGGCTGGAAAGTGACAGCCTGTGGATTGTTATCATTAGATATATAGAGAGAAAGTTATGAGTGGAATAGTTGGACAAGGAGAGGGTGCACCAATCCCAATTAGAGTTGTTGCAACACCACATCATCCTCACTAACCTTTCTCCCCACCCCCACCCTAGTATTATCCAAACCTTGGAGGAATGAAAATACCAATTGTCAAAGAACCATGAAAGACCTTCCTAACTAACTTTGAAGGATCCTGCCAATTTTACAGCACTCTAAAGGCCAGGCAAGGCTCACATATGTTATCTCTTGAAGGGTTACTTAAGTCAAATATGGACTGTGTGGAGAGGAAAAACTACCAACATTTTTTTTAAAGAATAATAATTATTCATTTATTTTATTGTTTGATATTATTTTGGATTTTAATTTGAATAGTCTTATATTTAATATTTTTATTAGCTTTGGTTTTAAATAATTGCCAACGCTGCTAACATCGGATGTTCTTGCTTTGACAACAGATGGAAATGTAGCCATCCTTTCTCTATCACTTTTAGAGTTCGTTGATGCTGGAAGGGGGAATGTGGATGAGAGTCCAGCTAGTCATAACAATAATAACTTAGCCGTGGGAACCGAAGGTTATTAGGTCCAGAGTTGATAGAAATTTGGTGGGCAGGAGAGATGGGGAGAAAGCCCACACTTCAAGTTAATTGGGGAATGTGATTTATGACTGTTAATTGGAGAACGGAATTGTGCTTTGCTACTTTGTGCCAGGGGAGGGGAATTCAGTTTTTGGCTTCAACTATGTAGTGCTGAAAACAACTGTTAATTTTGAAAACTGAAAAACAAACCAGTGCTGACATCTAGTGGTGGATGAAAATATTGTAGTTGCTTCAATACAGGAATTGGCAAAGTCCAGGAAAAGATAGCTTGTTGTTGGTGACCTTCAATGTCTTAAAAACAGAGAACAGCTGTGACAAAAAAAGAAGAAGAAAGAAAACACATTGGGCTACCTACAAAGTGAAAATTATAAACTTTAGAAGAAGAAAATTTACCTTTCTGTATTACAAATATCTATTCAACTGTGACGTTAAAGCTGTCTGCAGAGAAAGAAAAACTCTGGTTATTGACTATCATGGAAATGACCTTCCTGGATTATATATACTTATTGAACTGTGACTCTAAAGCAGTTTGCAGAATCAAAACTTTGATTTTTAGCTATCATGGAACATCAGAGATCTGCAGAAAGAATATGCCAAGAAAAAAAAAATACTTTCCAGGAGGAGATGTATGCTATGTTGCAACTAATTCAAACAACAATGATCTCAAACCATGAGGAAATTTAAAATAATTTTGAAAATATAAATGATTATATCTCCAGTTTAACTTTACAACAAGAAAACTCTCAGAAAATAAAAATAGAGAGTGAGCAGATAAATCAGGCAACTGATGAACCAGAGGAGAGAGATTTAAAGATGGAACCTAATAACATAAGGAAGTATAACTCAACCCATGCGGAAAAAAATTTACAGGAAATAATGGACATAGAAAAGATAACTTTTACTCTAGGACCATAAAATAAGTCCGAGGACAAGAGAAAAGATTTGACAAAATGGATTACAGAACTTAAAAGACAAAAAATCATAAGGGAAATTAAGAGAGGAAGAAATGAAAAAATTCTCAATGAATATGAAGGGGCAAAATCTTCTTATAAAAACATCTCACCTGATTTGCTCTTTATACCTACAATAACATCCATAAGACTAGGACAAGACACTTTGATTCGAAGAAACATATTGATCAGAAAAGATGTTTGGCAAAAAAAAAAAAAAAAGGCTGAAGTGAGAATCAAGAAATTAGATGATGGGATCTATCAGAGGGAATATTTGAAAATTAAACATCTATTTGAATATGTTTAAAGAAATAGAAAGATTTTGGATATAAATGAATTTTAGTTTAAGAGGGATGAGCCCCTCAAGTAATATAGTATTTCTTCTTTATTTTTTCCTTTGTGTTTTGGTTTTTGACATGAAAAATATAAAAATGTTGAGATGATTCATATAAAGGAAATGTTTTTAATAATAATAGTCATAGTAATACTAATAATAATAGTTGGAAGGGACTTTGGAGGTCATCTAGTCCAACTCCCTGCTCAGGCAGGAAACCCTATACCATTTCAGACAAATGGCTATCTTCTTAAAAACTTCCAGTGTTGGAGCATTCACCACTTCTTGAGGAAGGTTGTTCCACTGATAAATTGTTCTAACTGTCAGGAAGTTTCTCCTTAGTTCTAGGTTGCTTCTCTCTTTGGTCAGTTTCCATCCATTGCTTCTTGTCTTGCCTTCAGGTGCTTTGGAGAACAGCTTGACTCCCTCTTCTTTGTGGCAGCCCCTGAGATATTGGAACACTGCTATCATGTCCCCCCTCATCCTTCTCTTCATTAATTAGTTTCTTGGTGGATGTGGCACATAATCTGGTCTCCCCATCCACCACACTGTGGGTACCGCCACCACAGCCCACTCTTCATTTAGAAAACCAAGAAACCTCAAAATATAGAGGATTTCAGTGTCTTTTACAAATAGGAAAAGACAGCACAGAGAATATTAAGGGGGGGGAACCTTCTATGCCCCTATATACCTAATGAAACAGTTCACAGGCTGTCACTTTTTCCTGCCTCTTAGTTGGCTCTTATTGAACAATTGACATTTCCAGAACTGATGGAAAATGAAATTTCACTTTCAGGCACAAGGAATTTTAAAATCAGCTCCAACTGAGGATTGAAAAATGATGATCAAATAGAATAGAAAATCACAGAAAGACCCTACTCTTAACATTAGGGTGGGTTCTAGAATATTGATTGCCTCCTTTGTAGTAGAAAACAATCAGGAATAGAGTTGTGACATCAACATAGAGTTTAACCAAACTCCATAGCACTTGGTGACCTTCCTCAACAGCCTCTGGAGACAAGGCATCACAATGAAGGACAGCAAATGTCAATTACCTGAATGCTGAACTGTTTTTCTTGAGCATCACTTTCTGGACATGTTCTGACAAAGGACGACAACACTCCCAGAGATGTATTTATGAGTTTTCACTTACATGAACTTTACGATCCCCAGAGGAGAAGTTGTTGCTCACCACAATTATCACTCTTCCAGTCTTTGAGACCTATTCTGCTAAAGTGACTGCCTTTGATGTTAACATCCGACTGAAACAACATGAAATGGATCTTGCATCAGAAAAGGATAAATGCCACAGATCACACTCTATGTGGCTCAAGTTTTGGGACAGGCGGGGATTTTGCTCTTGGCTGTATCTTTCTCTCCTTTCCAGCAAAGATTGATTTGTCTCTGTTGGAATCAGGAAATTGAGGGTGCTTTGAATTCTTCTAACTCTTCTTCTTGTTCATGTTTAGAAACAATAAAGGAATTGATTCAGCCTTATAGGTTATGGATCTTCTGCTTCTGATGCTGCTGGTGTCTCAGGCAATCTCTGAGAAGCTTAGCATGAAGTGTCCACTGAATTTTAAGATCTGGGATGGGAAAAAACCGTGGAACTTTTACAGGCCAGGAGACCATTTCATTGGTATAGTCACCACTGAAACAACATCATCACCTAGAATATTGCCTTTCAACATGGCTCCTTCTAGTCAGTCTCGCTCGTAAGTTATTCAATGTGATGGAGTTGCATTCGCTCCATTTGAGGTCCTAATACTCTTTAATAATAATAATAATAATAATAATAATAATAATAATAATAATACAGTTAGAAGGGGCCTTGGAGGTCATCAAGTCCAACCCCCTGGTCAGGCAGGTAACCCTATACAATTATGGACAAATGGCTTTCCAGTTTCTTCTTAAAAACTTCCAGTGTTGGAGCATTCACCACTTCTGGAGGCAGGTTGTTCCACTGATTAATTGTTCTAACTCTCGGGAAGTTTCTTCTTAGTTCTAGGTTGCTTCTCTCCTTGATTAGTTTCCATCCATTGCTTTTTGTCCTGCCTTCAGACGCTTTGGAAAATAGCTTGACTCCCTCTTCTCTATGGCAGCCCCTGAGATATTGGAATACTGCTATCATGTCCCAATTCCAGAAACCATTCCTTATATGTTTTAGCCCCCAGTCCCCTAATCATCTTTGTTGCTCTTCTCTGTACTCTTTCTAGAATCTCAACATCCTTTTTACATCGCGGTGTCCAAAACTGGATGCAGTATTCCAAGTTTACCAAGGCATTGTAAAGTGGTATTAATACTTCACATGATCTTGATTCTATCCCTCAGTTAATGCAGCCTAGCACTGTGTTGGCCTTTTTGGCACCTGCAGCACACTGCTGGCTCATTTTTAAGTGATTGTCCACTAGGACTCTGAGATCCCTCTCACAGTTACTACTATTGAGCAAGGTACCCCCTATACTATACCTGTACATTTGTTTTTTTCTTGCCTAAATGTAGAACCTTACTTTTTTCACCATTGAATTTCACTTTGTTAGATAGCACCCAGTGTTCAAGTCTGTCCAGATCCTCCTGTATCCTAAGCCTGTCTTATTCCTATATAGCAGGACCCATCTAATTTCTTGAATCATTCTCATTTTCATGGCTACCCACTTTTGTCTTCTTTTTGTGGAAGAGACTCAGATCCAAACATGAGGCAAATAAAACCTGAAATAAGTCAAGATATTTTTTATCCATTCTCATTCAATATTGACCTCATCACTTGAATACAGAGCTTGGTTTAAAGTAGTGATTGAGAGGGTTGTAGAGTCCTCTGCCCACCTCACTTCCATATTTATATAACCTGTCATTGTAAAGTATTCAATACCTGATCCTTACAGGAATAGAGGATGTCTTTATGGGACACTTAGGAAACATCCTCTTCATTTTGTGGTGGTTCTACGTCAGTGATTGAATGATTTGAATACAGGTTACTGGGCAAATGAAAATTAGATCTGGTAAAAATAACTGTGATTCTTAACCTTGGTAGAAGACTATCTTCATCCCATCTTCTCAAAGATCATAAAAATTATGTGCTGATAGGGAGCTATCATTTGCCTTGGAGTTTGGATCTATATTGGCTTAAGACACAATATACTTGTGGAGGCAAAGATGATTAAACTGAAAAATAACATTCTTATTTCTATTGATGATGATGGTAACATGATTTTTTTTTAATAGTACGGGACATTATTTTAAACTGCTAATCATGGTTTTCGCCATTCAAGTGGTCAATGAGAATCCCCAGCTCCTGCCTAATCTCACACTTGGCTACAACATGCATGACAACTATGTCAGCACTCTTGCTACTTCAGAAGCCGTGCTGGACATCCTCTCTAGTGGAGAAGCTAATGTTCCCAACTACAGCTGTGGAAGGAAGGAAAACCTTTTGGCTCTTCTTGATGCAGCTAAGAGGGAAACCTCCATTCAGATGTCAAGATTAGTAGACATCTACAAAGTCCCACAGGTTTGTGTGTGTGTTTCTCTAACTGGTAAAGTGAGTGGGGAGATTGAGGGTGAATGATAGATCCAACCATATTTTGTCTGATTTTCACCCTGGCCTTTATGGGTGTCAGGCTATGGATTGGGACACACTGTGGGGAGGAGGCAAAAAGCAGACATGTCCTCTAATGACATCATCCCCGTTGCATTGCGGGCTTCTTCTGCAGACTTGTGAAGATAAGGAGAGGCTCTGTATCCAATCAGAGGATCTTCTGACTGTTAGTTGGCATTCATGGATCAATCAATCAACCAGAATAGAGCAGAAAGGGACTTTGAAGGTCTTCTAGTCCACCCCCCTACTCAAGCAGGAGCCCCTATACCATTTAGACAAATGACTGTCCAATCTCTTCTTAAAAACCTCTAGTGATGAAGCACCCACAACTTCTGAAGGCAAGCTCTTCCACTGGTTATTTGTCATCACTGTTAAGAAGTTTCTCCTTAATTCCAGGTTGCTTCTTCTTGATTAGTTTATATTCATTGTTTGTTGTCCTTCCCTCTGGTGCTTGGGAAAATAAGTTGACCCCCTCCTCTTTGTGGCAATCTCTCAAATACTGGAATACTGCTACCATGTTCCCACTAATTCTTCTTCTAGCAAATCCAAATCCTGCAACCATTCTTTATATGTTTTAGTTTTCAGGCCTTTAATCATCTTAGTTGCTATTCTTTGCACTTTTTCCAAAGTCTCAACGTCTTTTTTTGTAATGGGGTGACCAAAACTCTATGCAATATCACAGGTGTGGCCTTTTTAAGGCTTTATAAAGCGATACTAATACTTCATATCATTTTGATTCTATTCCTCTGTTTATACAACTTTGTATAAACTGGCTTTTGTGGCTGCTGCCACACACAGATTTTCCTGCCTACATGTAAAACCTTGCTTTTATCCACATTAAATTTCATTTTGTTGGATAGAGACCGTTGTTCAAGTCTGTCAAGTTCTTTTTGGATCTTGAGCTTGTCTTCTGGGGTGTTGGCTATTCCTGCCACCTTAGTGTCATCTGCAAATTTGATGAGCTCCCCTTCTATTCCCTCATCCAAGTCATTTATGAAGATATTGAAGAGTACTGGCCTAAGACAGAGCCTTGTGGTACCCCAGTGCTAATTTATGTATATGGAGATATAGTGCCATTAAGGACCACTCATTGAGTATGGTTTGTCAGCCAGTTACAAATCCATCTGGTGGTGATATTGTCTAGCCCACATTTTCTAGCTTATCAAGAAGTAGGTTGTGCTCTACTTTGTCAAATGCCTTACTGAAGTCTAAGTATACTGTGTCCACAGCATTTCGCCAATATACTAATTAGTCATTCTGTCAGATAATGAAATAAGATTGATTTGGCATGATCTGTTTTTAACAAACCCATGCTGGTTTTTAGTTATAACTTTATTTATTTCTAAATGTTTGTAGATCTGTTTTTTTTTTTTTTATTATGTTTTCCAGTATCTTCCCAGGTATTGATGTTAGGCTGATTGTGTCTGGGTTTTTTGTTTGTTTGTTTTTGTTTTCCCTTTTTTGAAGATATGGTACAATGATTCTGAGATAACAACTGCCAGGTCCTTCAGAACTCTAGGATGTAATCTATCAGGTCCCAGTGATTGATATTCATCAAGATCAGATAGGTGTTCTTTAACCATTTTCTTGTTTATTTTAATTTTTATCTATAGATTGCCTAAGTTGGGATATAGTTGGGATATAGTTTTTGTGTGAAGACTGATGCAAAGAATGAGTTAAGCAGCTCTGCTTTCTCTCTACTGCTTGTTTCTTCCTTGCCATTTTCTCTATTTACTGGACCGACTGTTTCCTTGACTTTGTTCTTGTTATTTATACATTGAAAGAAAGTAGTAGTAGTAGTAGTAGTAGTAGTAGTAGTAAGTCTTTGTTCATTCTGAGCCTTTGTTTTCCTGACTATGTCTTTGCAGTTTTGGCTATCTGCTGATACTCTGCCTTAGTCATGTGTCCCTCTTTCCATTTTTTATACTTGTCCTTTTTGGCTTTCAGCTTATCAGAATGCAACCTTGTGAGTTTCTTCTTGGAGTTCTTGTTTTTCTCTTTCAGTGGTATTGTTCTGAACTGGGCTTTTGTGATCATATTTTTCAGCATTTCCATGCTTCTTGAATTGTTTTCCCCTTTAGGATTTTCATCCATGGAATTTTTTTAGGCTCTCTCTGAGTTTGTTAAAATCAACTCTTTTAAAGTTTAAGACATTGGCTGTATTATGTTCTGTTGCTTGTGCTTGCATGATATTGAATTCCAATATATGCCATGGTCACTCTTGCCCAAAGTTCCAGTAACTTCAACTCCCTCTATCACTTCTTCTCCATTAGTAAAAATTAGGTCTAGCATATCTTTTCCTCTAGTTTCCTCCTCTATGTTTTGGTTGACAAGGTTGTTAGCTAGGTTGGTTAGGAATCTATTTGATCTCCCATTTGCTACAGAGTTTGTCTCCTAGTTAATATCAGGGTAGTTAAAGTTTCCCATTACCACTGTGGTATATTTCCTACAAATATATGTTAATTCTTTAGCAAAAAAAAAAAAAACCATCAATTTCTTCTGCTTGGTTGGGTGGCCTGGAATATACACTTGTAGCAATGTCATTCTTTTTTAATTTCTATATCAACCCATATGGATTCTAGGAGGTTTTTATCCTTGCTTTTGTGTATTTTTATAGAGGTGTAGTGATCTTTTATATATAATGCAACTCTACCTCCTCTTTTATTAGGTCTGTGTTTTTGAATAGTTTGTATCCTTCCATCAGCATATTACAGTCATGAGTTTCATCCCACCGGGTTTCAGTAATGGCAAATATATCATATCTGCCTTCTTGTACTAATACTTCAAGTTTGCATTTGTTTATAGGCATTTGAGTCCTTTATGGATCTTGGGTATGTTTCTTATATCTCCTAGTTTATATCTTGATTTTCCAGCCTTTCCATCACTCTCTACTTCACTGTGTCTTTCCTTTTTTTCCTTCTTTCTCTTTACTCCCTACCTCCATTCTGCTAATCTTCTGCCAGTTTGTCCTACATTGTGGCTGTGTCAGACCTGGCCAGCCAGGCTCTCAGGAAAATAAGAATCTTGAATCTATTGATTTGAATCAAAACAACTTTTACTGAGAGAAAGTGGTTGCAGTAAAGTCATGCAGAATCTGAAGGTCCTGCGCAAAGCATAAACCGATTCTTTCAGTTCTTTCACTGCTTCTTTGAGTTGTTCTATGCCTTGGTTAGTGTCAGCTTTGATGGTTCTTTGGCAGCCTGGTTGCCTTTTACCACTAAGGTGATACAGAAATATTATTTACATTCTTTATATTTATTCTTTTTCATTTATTTTTTTATTTTATGTTTTATGTACATTCTTGTCAGTTGTTCTGTGCTTCATATCCTGTATCTTAATATGGTTTAATGAGTAATTAATAATATACCATTCTAAGATATTCATGAGTAGCAAGTTGGATTTATTAAAATCTAATACTTTTGACTTTATTTCACCCCAAATATAGCATAGCATTCTTCATTGTATTTTTCAGCTCAGTGATGCAATTGTTTCAGAGACTCTGAGTGATAAAAGTGGATTTCCTTTTTTCCACCGGATCCTCCCCCCAAAAGGGATCACATATCCAGCAATTGTCCAACTGCTCCTCCATTTCAGATGGACCTTGATTGGTCTTTTTATTTCAGATACAGAGGAGGGAGAGAATTTCATGAGGACTTTTACTCCCATACTTGTCAGGAATGGAATTTGTGTGGTTATATCACAACGATTCACAGCAACTGGACATACAACACTCCTCAGGGATGACATCTCTAAGTGGAGACAAGTTAATGTCTTTGTGAACTACATAGAACACGTTAACGTTTGGGACAGAATTCATACTTTCCAGTTAATATTTGAAGGTCTTCCAGGACCCATTGAAGGGAAAGTCTGGATTGTGGAAAGCATTGAGTATTTGGTATTAGGACGGGCAAGTCTTTACAAATATGTCCATAGCATCTGGAGCTTTGCCTTTCAGGAAAAGAAAAGACCAGAAGATGATCCTTTTGGAACCAAACTCTTTGTGAAATTGGAAAATCGGTATTTTCATTGTTCTTTTTCAAAGCACATTTTTTCAGTCAAAGGCCAGAAAAGATGCACCCAGAAAGCACCACTGGAACCTGAAGAGGAAAGGAGAAGGATATGGATCCCTTTTCACCTCCATCTGCACAGTGTTATTAAGACTCTGGCCTATGCCTTGAAAGCTGCATATTCTTCCAGATCTAGGAGGAGAAGCAAGAATGGCAAAGAGAAGCTGGAGGCTCAAAGTCTGAAGCCATGGCAGGTATGTAGGCCCTACTACAATCCATGAAACTCCAAGGGAGAGGGAGAGGAACCTTCTCAATCCCCTTGTGTTACAAAAGGCCAACTTAACCACTCAGGGAATAAAGTTATAGAAATCAGGGACAAGAGACTTTGGCTGAATCCTGGCAAGACCAAATGGCTTCAGCTGCATGGATCTTTAGGATCCATTAATTTAGCATCATTAGTTCTGGATGGGGATGCACTATCCCTGAGAGACCTGGTCCACAACTTTGGAGTTCTCCTGATCTCGCAACTCCTACTCAAAGAGCAAGTGGCAGTTGTAGCTAGAATAGCCTTTGCACAACTTTGGTTGTGTACCATTTGCACCCTTTCATGATTCAAATGTCCATAGGGGAGGGGCCGCTGCACCACTACTCTGTAAGCTACAATGGCTAAAATGTTCCCTTTAATAGACAAATTTGGTCAATTATATTTTGTTAGATCACATTTTTCAATATATGACTGACCAATTTATCTGAGTATTTTTTTCACTTTTGAACATAGTGGTAATATCTGGTCTTCCAACTCACAGTATTTTCAAGTTAGACATCTGTTGAGGAAAGATTTGAATGTGAAAAGGGATAAAAAATCAAATATTCTGTTTTTAAAATTCCGGTATGTTTCTATTCTAGTTCCATCCATTTCTGGAAAAGAATGAGTTTTGCAATATTTCCCATAGGAAATTGTATTTGGATCAAAATGGAGATGTAGCAGCAGATCTGAACATCATAAGCTGGGTGCTTCTTCCCAGGTGGGATCCTATGGCCAAACAAATGGGGAGCTTTGAAAGGCAGAAATGTATTATCAACAAAGATATTCTGTCATGGCTAAAGTTGCACAACACGGTAGGAGAGATATTGGTGTTCCTATGTATTTTAAGCGGGAGGCTATTTTAGACTACTTTCAAAGGGGAGCAGCTTTGCAATGGTCCTTTATTGCAATGAGAAATCCAAAAGAAAAAGGGCTGAAGTAAATAAAGAAACTGTCAAAAATTGTATCTCCAGCAACTATTTTGAACTAGTTAGAGAGATCACACTTATTTAAGTGAAGGCCAGAGACTCTTTTGCTAATGTTCATTTTGAACTTTATTTTCCATGGATGGTGAGTCCTAACATACTTTCTTTGGCATTGCTGTTTTTTTGTGCTTAGACTCTGCCTCAGTCCAAATGTGTGGAAAATTGTCATCCTGGATTTGTCAAGCGGAAGCGAGAAGGAGAGTCAGTTTGCTGCTATGACTGTGTTCCTTGTCTGGAAGGGACCATCTCCACTCAGGAAGGTGGGTAACACCAAAGAAAAGGTTTGACATTGTGGAAATGGATTCATTCATAGAATTTTTCATGGGAGTGAAATAGCTCAGGTCTTTTCTAGTGCAGTGCTTATAAGTCACAATAAAAAGAATTGTACTTTCTTTACAATATTCATCTTCAAAATTCTTTGTATCTTCTTCTTCTTGGACAGTTATTATGCATTCATATTACTATTGGTTCCATGAGCTATTCCAGATTATTTTCATGACTAAAATTTCCCATAGAGGTTATGGACATTTGACAGGATATATAGAGAGGTAGAAAGTTAATGAGATATATAGATGATATAGATAGGTATAGATATAGATATAAATACAGATACAGATACAGATAGATAGATAGATAGATAGATAGATAGATAGATAGATAGATAGATAGATAGATAATTATATACAGAATTTTGTTTTTGCTTCAAATTTAAAAAATGCTTCTTTGAAAATGCTCATTATTGTCCCAAGAATGCATTTTTTGAAATTTAAAAGGACAGAATATGGAAGAATTGTTGCTTTTTTTCTTTTTCTCAGATACGGAAAAATGCACCAAATGTTCAGATAACAAATATCCAAATGAGGGCAGAGTTCAATGTATCCCCAAAGCTATATCCTTCCTGTCTTATGAAGAACATTTGGGCATCCTCCTGGTCTTTTTTGCCCTATTGCTGTTCCTAACCACAGGATTTGTGTTAAACATCTTCCTTCAATACCAAGCAACTCCCATTGTCAAAGCCAACAACCAGGACCTCTCTTACATCCTCCTGGTCTCCCTCCTGCTTTGCTTCTTGTCTCCTTTTCTCTTCATTGGTCAACCAAGGAAAGCCACCTGCCTTCTCCAACAAATGATTTTCAGCATCACCTTCTCAGTTGCCATTTCTTCCCTCCTGGCCAAAACCATCACAGTGGTGCTGGCTTTCCTGGCCACAAAACCAGGAAAACAGGTAAAGAGATGGTTGGGGAAGAGTTTGGCCAACTCCATCATCCTTTCTTGTTCTGCTGTACAAGTTATCATCTGTTCCATCTGGCTTGGAGTTTCTCCCCCATTCCCTGATACTGACCTCCATTCCCAGCCTGGAGTTATCAATTTGCAATGCAATGAAGGCTCTGTTGTCATGTTCTACATCACCCTCAGCTACCTGGGCTTCCTGGCTGCCATCTGCTTCGTGGTGGCTTTCCTAGCCAGAAATCTCCCTGGGGCCTTCAATGAAGCCAAACTGATCACCTTCAGCATGCTGGTCTTCTGCAGTGTCTGGATGAGTTTTGTGCCCACCTATCTGAGCACCAAAGGAAAATACATGGTGGCTGTGCAAGTCTTCTCCATCTTGGCCTCCAATGCTGGGCTGCTGGGTTGCATCTACATCCCCAAGTGTTACATAATCATTCTGAGGCCAGACCTGAATACAAGGGAGCAACTTACAACAAGAAGAAATAAATAAATGTGAGACAGAGACATTTTAAAAGTTAGCATTTTCTAACAGTCCACACCTCGAAAATGGTCCAAGCTGCTCTCCATACAAAATACAGCCGATGATTTTATTTGAAATAATTAAAGGGAAGATAAGATCCCCAACTTTGTACAGTTAAATTTGAAGATGTCCACTGAGCATTTTTTAATCCTTAAGGCAGAATGCCTTAAGTCCATTGTCCCTAGCCTACTTGAGTCCTGAAATGCCACGTCCAGTTTTTTAAAACATGACTCTTCATAATGGAAATCTTGTTCATATACCAGGAGGAGGGTTTAAAGGAAATGCTTTATCTACAAATTGTATAATAGAAGCAGAAAGGGTCTGAATGTCACTGAAGTTTGTTCTTTCAAAACAGAGTTGACCTGAAAAAGAACGAAAAGGTGATATTAACAGTATGCAATAATGGGAGCTGCCCTTTTCACAGAAAAAGAAAAGTAAAATTAATGTAAAAATAGTAGTTGCTATGAAGAAGCAAGTGATTTCTCCTCTTGAAGATAGAAACCTGGGCATAGGGAATGCTTATCTTCTCATTAGTTTTTTTTTTCATAGCTGTCATTCTGCTGCTGGCTTCGCATTGCATCTTTTGCCAGGTTGACATCAGCAATGGTGGGAGGGGGAGAGATTGGAATGGGGAGTTGGGGGGTTGGGTTTGAAGCAGAGCCAGCCCTGATTATGAGGACCACCAATCAAGCACAAGATCATTGAATGAATGTGGAAAGGCACAAACACAAACCTGAGAACTTTTAATTGGACATTGACTGATAACGGGAATGGACAGGGGAAAAGGAAAGATTAATTACATCATTTTCATGCCAAGTCAACAGATTCTGCATGCTCTGATCTGTAACTGCTTTGTTCTTGATAAAGTATATTCTTGAAAAAAGAAATGAAGCAGGAGTCTTTCTTTGCTAATTAAACAAATGGGATGTATGACAACTTTCATTTCACCTCTACCTACTGACAACTACAACATGGGAAGTGTGCTGTAGAATGTTATGGACATACCTGTGGGCAGGTTTTTTTTTCTCACAGAACACCCAGAACGGAGTTTCTGCACCTTTTTTGGATGGAACCTTGTAGGGTAGGCAAGGCAGGTTGTATGATGTTGTGTGTGAGTTCTGGCACCTTTTTTTTTTAAAGCACTGCCTGTGGGATTTTGTGGGTGGCCAACATGGTGGCATTCTGAGAGGAGATTTCAGTCTCAGTCCCTTCAAGGATAGTGGAAAGGTCCTCTGTCTTCCACAACCGTATTTAGGAACATTCACCTCCCCAGCTGACAACAGGTCCAGCACAGCATTCCAAGTCATTCTGAAGTTCAAATAATTGTCCTTGAGATTAAAAACCAGGTGGATGTTGGGAAAAGTGGGAGATCCTGGTTGATTTCAGATGGCCTAAAGAAATTAGAGGACTTTCCAGTAGCAGGTGGATCCTCTTCTGGAAATACAAGAGCATCATGTTTTTATCCTTGATTTAGTCCATATAATACATTTCATTTCAGATAGTACTTTTACTCTGTACTCTGAATTTGAAGAACTGTTGTGCACTTCATCTAGATTGGTTCTGGAGGCCCCGCTGGAGATTCAGAATCTACAAAAGGAGGGCACTGGAAAACTATTGTTATATTTGTTGTGGGTGTCATTTTGGCTGGATGTCACAGTTGCAGAGGGTTTCTTTCACAGAGTCTTTCTAGCTCTTGCATGATTGATGTTCAGGTGTTTACCCAGATTCTAATATACAATAGAGCAACTGACATGATATTAGGTAACCATGCATTCTGATAACATATTTCCCCCACTTATTTCATTTGGGTTCTGACAGTCTAATAATAAGCTGATTAGAAATTGATCCTTGAAGAGATACTCTTACTTTTGCTAAGTGGCTTCTTTGCCAATCAGAAAATTCACCAGGTAATTCAGGAAAAACAAAAACAAACAAACAAACAAAAACATTAAGGAGAGGTTTAATCTATTTAAATGATATAGAAACAAATAATACATTTGTAATATGTGAAGCATCAGAAAGCAAGCAATCAAATAATAGACATGTGAGATTTCAACAATGGGAAACTTTAATTCGAGGCAATATTCCCGATGTGACAAATTGATGACTTACATTACTATTTCCCAGCAGGGTTTGCACCTTACTTGAAACTTGCAGGTGTATTCAGGTGAGTCCAAGTCTATTTATAGGGTAGAGAAACAAATGATACAAGGGTAGTTCAGAAATAAACCTCCGTCTAGATATCAATGACAGATATTCATAGATACAGAACTTTTATTATACATATTGGAAAACTACAACATTACATTACTTTTTGACATAATCACCATTCAAATTGAGGCACTTGTCATAACATCTTACAAGGTTTGAAATTCATTAGCAATAGTCACTCAAAATCTGGGCTATGGGGTGGTGGTGGTGATCAAAAACATCCCAATGGAACTGCTTCAAAAGTTCTTGGGTGCATCTGATGGTGTGTAGGGGACCATTATGAACCAACACCACACTGGAAGTGGTGCTATAGAAAACCCTGTCAAACGTGAAGATATCAATGGAGTACTGCTAGTGAAGTTTATGGAGCGTGGTTCAACCATCAATTCAGAAGCCTACTGTGAAATGTTACGAAAACACAGACAATCCATCCATAAAAGTGTTGTGGCATGCTGACTTCCAGTGTGGTGTTGCTTCTCTCTTTGGTCAGTTTCCATCCATTGTTTCTTGTCTTGCCTTCAGGTGCTTTGGAGAATAGCTTGACTCCCTCTTCTTTGTGGCAATCCCTGAGATATTGGAACACTGCTATCATGTCCCCCCTCATCCTTCTCTTCATTAATTAGTTTCTTGGTGGATGTGGCACATAATCTGGTCGCTCCATCCACTACACTGTGGGTACCGCCACCACAGCCCACTCTTCATTTAGAAAACCAAGAAACCTCAAAATATAGAGGATTTCAGTGTCTTTTACAAATAGGAAAAGACAGCACAGAGAATATTAAGGGGGGAAAAAACCTTCTATGCCCCTATATACCCAATGAAACAGTTCACAGGCTGTCAATTTTTCCTGCCTCTTAGTTGGCTCTTATTGAACAATTGACATTTCCAGAACTGATGAAAAATGAAATTTCACTTTCAGGCACAAGGAATTTTAAAATCAGCTCCAACTGAGGATTGAAAAGTGATGATCGAATAGAATAGAAAATCACAGAAAGACCGTACTCTTAACATTAGGGTGGGTTCTAGAATATTACTGCCTTCTTTGTATTAGAAAACAAGCAGGAATAGAGTTGTGACATCAACATGGAGTTTAACCAAACTCCATAGCTCTTGGTGACCTTCCTCATCAGCCTCTGGAGACAAGGCACAACAATGAAGGACAGCAAATGTCAATTACCTAAATGTTGAACTGTTTTTCTTGAGCATCACTTTCTGGACATGTTCTGACAAAGAACGACAACACTCCCAGGGATGTATTTATGAGTTTTCACTTACATGAACTTTACGATCCCCAGAGGAGAAGTTGTTTCTCACCGCAATTATCACTCTTCCAGTCTTTGAGACCTATTCTGCTAAAGTGACTGCCTTTGATGTTAACATCTGACTGAAACAACATGAAATGGATCTTGCATCAGAAAAGGATAAATGCCACAGATCACACTCTATATGGCTCAAGTTTTGGGACAGGCAGGGATTGTGCTCTTGACTGTAACTTTCTCTCCTTTCCAGTAAACATTGATTTGTCTCCGTTGGAATCAGGAAATTGAGGGTGCTTTGAATTCTTCTAACTCTTCTTCTTGTTCATGTTTAGAAACAAGAAAGGAATTGATTCAGCCCTATGAGTTATGGATCTTCTTCTTCTGATGCTGCTGGTGTCTCAGGCAATCTCTGAGAAGCTTAGCATGAAGTGTCCATTGAATTTTGAGATCTGGGATGGGAAAAAACCATGGAACTTTTACAGGCCAGGAGACCATTTCATTGGTATAGTCACCACTGAAACAACATCATCACCTAGAACATTGCCTTTCAACATGGTTCCTTCTAGTCAGTCTCGCTCGTAAGTTACTCAATATGATGGAGTTGCATTCGCTTCATTTGAGGTCCTAATACTCAATAATAATAATAATAATAATAATAATAATAATAATAATAATAATAATAATAATAATAATAATAATAATAATAATAATAAAGTTGGAAGGGGTCTTGGAGGTCATCAAGTCCAACCATCTGCTCAGGCAGGTAACCCTATACCATTTTGGACAAATGGCTGTCCAGTTTCTTCTTAAAAACTTCCAGTGTTGGAGCATTCACCACTTCTGGAGGCAGGTTGTTCCACTGATTAATTGTTCTAACTGTCAGGAAGTTTCTCCTTAGTTCTAGGTTGCTTCTCTCCTCGATCAGTTTCCATCTGTTGCTTTTTGTCCTGCCTTCAGGCACTTTGGAAAATAGCTTGACTCCCTCTTCTTTGTGGCAACCCCTGAGATATTGGAACACTGCTATCATGCCCCCCCCCTCATCCTTCTCTTCATTAAACTAGACATACCCAATTCCATCAACTGTTCCTTATATGTTTTAACCTCCAGTCCCCTAATCATCTTTGTTGCTCTTCTCTGTACTCTTTCTAGAGTCTCAACATCTTTTTTACAGCACGGTGACCAAAACTGGATGAAGTATTCCAAGTGTGGCCTTACCAAGGCATTGCAGAGTGGTATTAATACTTCACCTCATCTTGGTTCTATCCCTCTGTTAATGCAGCCTAGCACTGTGTGGGCTTTTTTGACAGCTGCAGCACACTGCTGGCTCATATTTAAATGATTGTCCACTAGGACTCTGAGATCCCTCTCACAGTTACTACTATTGAGCAAGGTACCCCCTATACTATACCTGTACATTTGTTTTTTTCTTGCCTAAATGTAGAACCTTACTTTTTTCACCATTGAATTTCACTTTGTTAGATAGCGCCCAGTGTTCAAGTCTGTCCAGATCCTCCTGTATCCTAAGCCTGTCTTATTCCTATATAGCAGGACCCATCTAATTTCTTGAATCATTCTCATTTTCATGGCTACCCACTTTTGTCTTCTTTTTGTGGAAGAGACTCAGATCCAAACATGAGGCAAATAAAACCTGAAATAAGTCAAGGTATTTTTTATCCATTCTCATTCAATATTGACCTCATCACTTGAATACAGAGCTTGGTTTAAAGTAGTGATTGAGAGGGTTGTAGAGTCCTCTGCCCACCTCACTTCCATATTTATATAACCTGTCATTGTAAAGTATTCAATACCTGATCCTTACAGGAATAGAGGATGACTTTATGGGACACTTAGGAAACATCCTCTTCATTTTGTGGTGGTTCTACTTCAGTGATTGAATGATTTGAATACAGGTTACTGGGCAAATGAAAATTAGATCTGGTAAAAATAACTGTGATTCTTAACCTTGGTAGAAGACTATCTCCATCCCATCTTCTCAAAGATCATAAAAATTATGTGCTGATAGGGAGCTATCATTTGCCTTGGAGTTTGGATCTATATTGGCTTAAGACACAATATACTTGTGGAGGCAAAGATGATTAAACTGAAAAATAACATTCTTATTTCTATTGATGATGATGGTAACATGATTTTTTTTAAATAGTACGGGACATTATTTTAAACTGCTAATCATGGTTTTCGCCATTCAAGTGGTCAATGAGAATCCCCAGCTCCTGCCTAATCTCACACTTGGCTACAACATGCATGACAACTATGTCAGCACTCTTGCTACTTCAGAAGCCGTGCTGGACATCCTCTCTAGTGGAGAAGCCAATGTTCCCAACTACAGCTGTGGAAGGAAAGAAAACCTTTTGGCTCTTCTTGATGCAGCTAAGAGGGAAACCTCCATTCAGATGTCAAGATTAGTAGGCATCTACAAAGTCCCACAGGTTTGTGTGTGTGTTTCTCTAACGGGTATGTGAGTGGGGAGATTGAGGGTGAATGATAGATCCAACCATATTTTGTCTGATTTTCACCCTGGCCTTTATGGGTGTCAGGCTATGGATTGGGACACATTGTGGGGAGGAGGCAAAAAGCAGACATGTCCTCTAATGACATCATCCCCGTTGCATTGCGGGCTTCTTCTGCAGACTTGTGAAGATAAGGAGAGGCTCTGTATCCAATCAGAGGATCTTCTGACTGTTAGTTGGCATTCATGGATCAATCAATCAACCAGAATAGAGCAGAAAGGGACTTTGAAGGTCTTCTAGTCCACCCCCCTACTCAAGCAGGAGCCCCTATACCATTTAGACAAATGACTGTCCAATCTCTTCTTAAAAACCTCTAGTGATGAAGCACCCACAACTTCTGAAGGCAAGCTCTTCCACTGGTTATTTGTCATCACTGTTAAGAAGTTTCTCCTTAATTCCAGGTTGCTTCTTCTTGATTAGTTTATATTCATTGTTTGTTGTCCTTCCCTCTGGTGCTTGGGAAAATAAGTTGACCCCCTCCTCTTTGTGGCAATCTCTCAAATACTGGAATACTGCTACCATGTTCCCACTAATTCTTCTTCTAGCAAATCCAAATCCTGCAACCATTCTTTATATGTTTTAGTTTTCAGGCCTTTAATCATCTTAGTTGCTATTCTTTGCACTTTTTCCAAAGTCTCAACGTCTTTTTTTGTAATGGGGTGACCAAAACTCTATGCAATATCACAGGTGTGGCCTTTTTAAGGCTTTATAAAGCGATACTAATACTTCATATCATTTTGATTCTATTCCTCTGTTTATACAACTTTGTATAAACTGGCTTTTGTGGCTGCTGCCACACACAGATTTTCCTGCCTACATGTAAAACCTTGCTTTTATCCACATTAAATTTCATTTTGTTGGATAGAGACCGTTGTTCAAGTCTGTCAAGTTCTTTTTGGATCTTGAGCTTGTCTTCTGGGGTGTTGGCTATTCCTGCCACCTTAGTGTCATCTGCAAATTTGATGAGCTCCCCTTCTATTCCCTCATCCAAGTCATTTATGAAGATATTGAAGAGTACTGGCCTAAGACAGAGCCTTGTGGTACCCCAGTGCTAATTTATGTATATGGAGATATAGTGCCATTAAGGACCACTCATTGAGTATGGTTTGTCAGCCAGTTACAAATCCATCTGGTGGTGATATTGTCTAGCCCACATTTTCTAGCTTATCAAGAAGTAGGTTGTGCTCTACTTTGTCAAATGCCTTACTGAAGTCTAAGTATACTGTGTCCACAGCATTTCGCCAATATACTAATTAGTCATTCTGTCAGATAATGAAATAAGATTGATTTGGCATGATCTGTTTTTAACAAACCCATGCTGGTTTTTAGTTATAACTTTATTTATTTCTAAATGTTTGTAGATCTGTTTTTTTTTTTATGTTTTCCAGTATCTTCCCAGGTATTGATGTTAGGCTGATTGTGTCTGGGTTTTTTGTTTGTTTGTTTTTGTTTTCCCTTTTTTGAAGATATGGTACAATGATTCTGAGATAACAACTGCCAGGTCCTTCAGAACTCTAGGATGTAATCTATCAGGTCCCAGTGATTGATATTCATCAAGATCAGATAGGTGTTCTTTAACCATTTTCTTGTTTATTTTAATTTTTATCTATAGATTGCCTAAGTTGGGATATAGTTGGGATATAGTTTTTGTGTGAAGACTGATGCAAAGAATGAGTTAAGCAGCTCTGCTTTCTCTCTACTGCTTGTTTCTTCCTTGCCATTTTCTCTATTTACTGGACCGACTGTTTCCTTGACTTTGTTCTTGTTATTTATACATTGAAAGAAAGTAGTAGTAGTAGTAGTAGTAGTAGTAGTAGTAAGTCTTTGTTCATTCTGAGCCTTTGTTTTCCTGACTATGTCTTTGCAGTTTTGGCTATCTGCTGATACTCTGCCTTAGTCATGTGTCCCTCTTTCCATTTTTTATACTTGTCCTTTTTGGCTTTCAGCTTATCAGAATGCAACCTTGTGAGTTTCTTCTTGGAGTTCTTGTTTTTCTCTTTCAGTGGTATTGTTCTGAACTGGGCTTTTGTGATCATATTTTTCAGCATTTCCATGCTTCTTGAATTGTTTTCCCCTTTAGGATTTTCATCCATGGAATTTTTTTAGGCTCTCTCTGAGTTTGTTAAAATCAACTCTTTTAAAGTTTAAGACATTGGCTGTATTATGTTCTGTTGCTTGTGCTTGCATGATATTGAATTCCAATATATGCCATGGTCACTCTTGCCCAAAGTTCCAGTAACTTCAACTCCCTCTATCACTTCTTCTCCATTAGTAAAAATTAGGTCTAGCATATCTTTTCCTCTAGTTTCCTCCTCTATGTTTTGGTTGACAAGGTTGTTAGCTAGGTTGGTTAGGAATCTATTTGATCTCCCATTTGCTACAGAGTTTGTCTCCTAGTTAATATCAGGGTAGTTAAAGTTTCCCATTACCACTGTGGTATATTTCCTACAAATATATGTTAATTGTTTAGCAAAAAAAAAAAAACCATCAATTTCTTCTGCTTGGTTGGGTGGCCTGGAATATACACTTGTAGCAATGTCATTCTTTTTTAATTTCTATATCAACCCATATGGATTCTAGGAGGTTTTTATCCTTGCTTTTGTGTATTTTTATAGAGGTGTAGTGATCTTTTATATATAATGCAACTCTACCTCCTCTTTTATTAGGTCTGTGTTTTTGAATAGTTTGTATCCTTCCATCAGCATATTACAGTCATGAGTTTCATCCCACTGGGTTTCAGTAATGGCAAATATATCATATCTGCCTTCTTGTACTAATACTTCAAGTTTGCATTTGTTTATAGGCATTTGAGTCCTTTATGGATCTTGGGTATGTTTCTTATATCTCCTCGTTTATATCTTGATTTTCCAGCCTTTCCATCACTCTCTACTTCACTGTGTCTTTCCTTTTTTTCCTTCTTTCTCTTTACTCCCTACCTCCATTCTGCTAATCTTCTGCCAGTTTGTCCTACATTGTGGCTGTGTCAGACCTGGCCAGCCAGGCTCTCAGGAAAATAAGAATCTTGAATCTATTGATTTGAATCAAAACAACTTTTACTGAGAGAAAGTGGTTGCAGTAAAGTCATGCAGAATCTGAAGGTCCTGCGCAAAGCATAAACCGATTCTTTCAGTTCTTTCACTGCTTCTTTGAGTTGTTCTATGCCTTGGTTAGTGTCAGCTTTGATGGTTCTTTGGCAGCCTGGTTGCCTTTTACCACTAAGGTGATACAGAAATATTATTTACATTCTTTATATTTATTCTTTTTCATTTATTTTTTTATTTTATGTTTTATGTACATTCTTGTCAGTTGTTCTGTGCTTCATATCCTGTATCTTAATATGGTTTAATGAGTAATTAATAATATACCATTCTAAGATATTCATGAGTAGCAAGTTGGATTTATTAAAATCTAATACTTTAGACTTTATTTCACCCCAAATATAGCATAGCATTCTTCATTGTATTTTTCAGCTCAGTGATGCAATTGTTTCAGAGACTCTGAGTGATAAAAGTGGATTTCCTTTTTTCCACCGGATCCTCCCCCCAAAAGGGATCACATATCCAGCAATTGTCCAACTGCTCCTCCATTTCAGATGGACCTTGATTGGTCTTTTTATTTCAGATACAGAGGAGGGAGAGAATTTCATGAGGACTTTTACTCCCATACTTGTCAGGAATGGAATTTGTGTGGTTATATCACAACGATTCACAGCAACTGGACATACAACACTCCTCAGGGATGACATCTCTAAGTGGAGACAAGTTAATGTCTTTGTGAACTACATAGAACACGTTAACGTTTGGGACAGAATTCATACTTTCCAGTTAATATTTGAAGGTCTTCCAGGACCCATTGAAGGGAAAGTCTGGATTGTGGAAAGCATTGAGTATTTGGTATTAGGACGGGCAAGTCTTTACAAATATGTCCATAGCATCTGGAGCTTTGCCTTTCAGGAAAAGAAAAGACCAGAAGATGATCCTTTTGGAACCAAACTCTTTGTGAAATTGGAAAATCGGTATTTTCATTGTTCTTTTTCAAAGCACATTTTTTCAGTCAAAGGCCAGAAAAGATGCACCCAGAAAGCACTATTGGAACCTGGAGAGGAAAGGAGAAAGATATGGATCCCTTTTCACCTCCATCTGCACAGTGTTATTAAGACTCTGGCCTATGCCTTGAAAGCTGCATATTCTTCCAGATCTAGGAGGAGAAGCAAGAATGGCAAAGAGAAGCTGGAGGCTCAAAGTCTGAAGCCATGGCAGGTATGTAGGCCCTACTACAATCCATGAAACTCCAAGGGAGAGGGAGAGGAACCTTCTCAATCCCCTTGTGTTACAAAAGGCCAACTTAACCACTCAGGGAATAAAGTTATAGAAATCAGGGACAAGAGACTTTGGCTGAATCCTGGCAAGACCAAATGGCTTCAGCTGCATGGATCTTTAGGATCCATTAATTTAGCATCATTAGTTCTGGATGGGGATGCACTATCCCTGAGAGACCTGGTCCACAACTTTGGAGTTCTCCTGATCTCGCAACTCCTACTCAAAGAGCAAGTGGCAGTTGTAGCTAGAATAGCCTTTGCACAACTTTGGTTGTGTACCATTTGCACCCTTTCATGATTCAAATGTCCATAGGGGAGGGGCCGCTGCACCACTACTCTGTAAGCTACAATGGCTAAAATGTTCCCTTTAATAGACAAATTTGGTCAATTATATTTTGTTAGATCACATTTTTCAATATATGACTGACCAATTTATCTGAGTATTTTTTTCACTTTTGAACATAGTGGTAATATCTGGTCTTCCAACTCACAGTATTTTCAAGTTAGACATCTGTTGAGGAAAGATTTGAATGTGAAAAGGGATAAAAAATCAAATATTCTGTTTTTAAAATTCCGGTATGTTTCTATTCTAGTTCCATCCATTTCTGGAAAAGAATGAGTTTTGCAATATTTCCCATAGGAAATTGTATTTGGATCAAAATGGAGATGTAGCAGCAGATCTGAACATCATAAGCTGGGTGCTTCTTCCCAGGTGGGATCCTATGGCCAAACAAATGGGGAGCTTTGAAAGGCAGAAATGTATTATCAACAAAGATATTCTGTCATGGCTAAAGTTGCACAACAAGGTAGGAGAGATATTGGTGTTCCTATGTATTTTAAGCGGGAGGCTATTTTAGACTACTTTCAAAGGGGAGCAGCTTTGCAATGGTCCTTTATTGCAATGAGAAATCCAAAAGAAAAAGGGCTGAAGTAAATAAAGAAACTGTCAAAAATTGTATCTCCAGCAACTATTTTGAACTAGTTAGAGAGATCACACTTATTTAAGTGAAGGCCAGAGACTCTTTTGCTAATGTTCATTTTGAACTTTATTTTCCATGGATGGTGAGTCCTAACATACTTTCTTTGGCATTGCTGTTTTTTTGTGCTTAGACTCTGCCTCAGTCCAAATGTGTGGAAAATTGTCATCCTGGATTTGTCAAGCGGAAGCGAGAAGGAGAGTCAGTTTGCTGCTATGACTGTGTTCCTTGTCTGGAAGGGACCATCTCCACTCAGGAAGGTGGGTAACACCAAAGAAAAGGTTTGACATTGTGGAAATGGATTCATTCATAGAATTTTTCATGGGAGTGAAATAGCTCAGGTCTTTTCTAGTGCAGTGCTTATAAGTCACAATAAAAAGAATTGTACTTTCTTTACAATATTCATCTTCAAAATTCTTTGTATCTTCTTCTTCTTGGACAGTTATTATGCATTCATATTACTATTGGTTCCATGAGCTATTCCAGATTATTTTCATGACTAAAATTTCCCATAGAGGTTATGGACATTTGACAGGATATATAGAGAGGTAGAAAGTTAATGAGATATATAGATGATATAGATAGGTATAGATATAGATATAAATACAGATACAGATACAGATAGATAGATAGATAGATAGATAGATAGATAGATAGATAGATAGATAGATAGATAGATAGATAGATAATTATATACAGAATTTTGTTTTTGCTTCAAATTTAAAAAATGCTTCTTTGAAAATGCTCATTATTGTCCCAAGAATGCATTTTTTGAAATTTAAAAGGACAGAATATGGAAGAATTGTTGCTTTTTTTCTTTTTCTCAGATACGGAAAAATGCACCAAATGTTCAGATAACAAATATCCAAATGAGGGCAGAGTTCAATGTATCCCCAAAGCTATATCCTTCCTGTCTTATGAAGAACATTTGGGCATCCTCCTGGTCTTTTTTGCCCTATTGCTGTTCCTAACCACAGGATTTGTGTTAAACATCTTCCTTCAATACCAAGCAACTCCCATTGTCAAAGCCAACAACCAGGACCTCTCTTACATCCTCCTGGTCTCCCTCCTGCTTTGCTTCTTGTCTCCTTTTCTCTTCATTGGTCAACCAAGGAAAGCCACCTGCCTTCTCCAACAAATGATTTTCAGCATCACCTTCTCAGTTGCCATTTCTTCCCTCCTGGCCAAAACCATCACAGTGGTGCTGGCTTTCCTGGCCACAAAACCAGGAAAACAGGTAAAGAGATGGTTGGGGAAGAGTTTGGCCAACTCCATCATCCTTTCTTGTTCTGCTGTACAAGTTATCATCTGTTCCATCTGGCTTGGAGTTTCTCCCCCATTCCCTGATACTGACCTCCATTCCCAGCCTGGAGTTATCAATTTGCAATGCAATGAAGGCTCTGTTGTCATGTTCTACATCACCCTCAGCTACCTGGGCTTCCTGGCTGCCATCTGCTTCGTGGTGGCTTTCCTAGCCAGAAATCTCCCTGGGGCCTTCAATGAAGCCAAACTGATCACCTTCAGCATGCTGGTCTTCTGCAGTGTCTGGATGAGTTTTGTGCCCACCTATCTGAGCACCAAAGGAAAATACATGGTGGCTGTGCAAGTCTTCTCCATCTTGGCCTCCAATGCTGGGCTGCTGGGTTGCATCTACATCCCCAAGTGTTACATAATCATTCTGAGGCCAGACCTGAATACAAGGGAGCAACTTACAACAAGAAGAAATAAATAAATGTGAGACAGAGACATTTTAAAAGTTAGCATTTTCTAACAGTCCACACCTCGAAAATGGTCCAAGCTGCTCTCCATACAAAATACAGCCGATGATTTTATTTGAAATAATTAAAGGGAAGATAAGATCCCCAACTTTGTACAGTTAAATTTGAAGATGTCCACTGAGCATTTTTTAATCCTTAAGGCAGAATGCCTTAAGTCCATTGTCCCTAGCCTACTTGAGTCCTGAAATGCCACGTCCAGTTTTTTAAAACATGACTCTTCATAATGGAAATCTTGTTCATATACCAGGAGGAGGGTTTAAAGGAAATGCTTTATCTACAAATTGTATAATAGAAGCAGAAAGGGTCTGAATGTCACTGAAGTTTGTTCTTTCAAAACAGAGTTGACCTGAAAAAGAACGAAAAGGTGATATTAACAGTATGCAATAATGGGAGCTGCCCTTTTCACAGAAAAAGAAAAGTAAAATTAATGTAAAAATAGTAGTTGCTATGAAGAAGCAAGTGATTTCTCCTCTTGAAGATAGAAACCTGGGCATAGGGAATGCTTATCTTCTCATTAGTTTTTTTTTCATAGCTGTCATTCTGCTGCTGGCTTCGCATTGCATCTTTTGCCAGGTTGACATCAGCAATGGTGGGAGGGGGAGAGATTGGAATGGGGAGTTGGGGGGTTGGGTTTGAAGCAGAGCCAGCCCTGATTATGAGGACCACCAATCAAGCACAAGATCATTGAATGAATGTGGAGATGGAAAGGCACAAACACAAACCTGAGAACTTTTAATTGGACATTGACTGATAACGGGAATGGACAGGGGAAAAGGAAAGATTAATTACATCATTTTCATGCCAAGTCAACAGATTCTGCATGCTCTGATCTGTAACTGCTTTGTTCTTGATAAAGTATATTCTTGAAAAAAGAAATGAAGCAGGAGTCTTTCTTTGCTAATTAAACAAATGGGATGTATGACAACTTTCATTTCACCTCTACCTACTGACAACTACAACATGGGAAGTGTGCTGTAGAATGTTATGGACATACCTGTGGGCAGGTTTTTTTTTCTCACAGAACACCCAGAACGGAGTTTCTGCACCTTTTTTGGATGGAACCTTGTAGGGTAGGCAAGGCAGGTTGTATGATGTTGTGTGTGAGTTCTGGCACCTTTTTTTTTTAAAGCACTGCCTGTGGGATTTTGTGGGTGGCCAACATGGTGGCATTCTGAGAGGAGATTTCAGTCTCAGTCCCTTCAAGGATAGTGGAAAGGTCCTCTGTCTTCCACAACCGTATTTAGGAACATTCACCTCCCCAGCTGACAACAGGTCCAGCACAGCATTCCAAGTCATTCTGAAGTTCAAATAATTGTCCTTGAGATTAAAAACCAGGTGGATGTTGGGAAAAGTGGGAGATCCTGGTTGATTTCAGATGGCCTAAAGAAATTAGAGGACTTTCCAGTAGCAGGTGGATCCTCTTCTGGAAATACAAGAGCATCATGTTTTTATCCTTGATTTAGTCCATATAATACATTTCATTTCAGATAGTACTTTTACTCTGTACTCTGAATTTGAAGAACTGTTGTGCACGTCATCTAGATTGGTTCTGGAGGCCCTGCTGGAGATTCAGAATCTACAAAAGGAGGGCACTGGAAAACTATTGTTATATTTGTTGTGGGTGTCATTTTGGCTGGATGTCACAGTTGCAGAGGGTTTCTTTCACAGAGTCTTTCTAGCTCTTGCATGATTGATGTTCAGGTGTTTACCCAGATTCTAATATACAATAGAGCAACTGACATGATATTAGGTAACCATGCATTCTGATAACATATTTTCCCCACTTATTTCATTTGGGTTCTGACAGTCTAATAATAAGCTGATTAGAAATTGATCCTTGAAGAGATACTCTTACTTTTGCTAAGTGGCTTCTTTGCCAATCAGAAAATTCACCAGGTAATTCAGGAAAAACAAAAACAAACAAACAAACAAAAAACATTAAGGAGAGGTTTAATCTATTTAAATGATATAGAAACAAATAATACATTTGTAATATGTGAAGCATCAGAAAGCAAGCAATCAAATAATAGACATGTGAGATTTCAACAATGGGAAACTTTAATTCTAGGCAATATTCCCGATGTGACAAATTGATGACTTACATTACTATTTCCCAGCAGGGTTTGCACCTTACTTGAAACTTGCAGGTGTATTCAGGTGAGTTCAAGTCTATTTATAGGGTAGAGAAACAAATGATACAAGGGTAGTTCAGAAATAAACCTCCGTCTAGATATCAATGACAGATATTCATAGATACAGAACTTTTATTATACATATTGGAAAACTACAACATTACATTACTTTTTGACATAATCACCATTCAAATTGAGGCACTTGTCATAACATCTTACAAGGTTTGAAATTCATTAGCAATAGTCACTCAAAATCTGGGCTATGGGGTGGTGGTGGTGATCAAAAACATCCCAATGGAACTGCTTCAAAAGTTCTTGGGTGCATCTGATGGTGTGTAGGGGACCATTATGAACCAACACCACACTGGAAGTGGTGCTATAGAAAACCCTGTCAAACGTGAAGATATCAATGGAGTACTGCTAGTGAAGTTTATGGAGCGTGGTTCAACCATCAATTCAGAAGCCTACTGTGAAATGTTACGAAAACACAGACAATCCATCCATAAAAGTGTTGTGGCATGCTGACTTCCAGTGTGGTGTTTGTTCATGATAATGCTCATCCGCACACCATTAGACGCACCCAAGAACTTTTGAAGCAGTTCCATTGGGATGTTTTTGATCACCACCACCCCCCACAGCCCAGACTTTGAGTGACTACTACTAAGGAATTTCAAAACTTGCAAGACATTATAACAAGTGCCTCACTTTGAATGGTGATTATGTCAAAAAGTAATGTAATGTTGTAGTTTTCTAATGTGTATAATAAAAGTTCTGTATCTGTGAGTGTCTGTCATTGATAACCAAATGGAAGTTTATTTCTGAATGGCCCTCATACATACAATATATTTGTTGTATGTAATACATCAGAAAGCAAGTGATTGAAGTATAAATGTCAATTTTATTATTAATATATTTTTTATTTTAGTGTTGTTATATATTTCAGAAAGGAGGGGAAATCATGCAACAATGGGGAAATGATCCATTTGTCCATATTTATAAATAATAGTGATGGATCACCCACTAAGAAATAATATGTCCCCATTTTGGGAGGGAGGGATAACTGAGAGGAATGTAATTGCATAAACGTGTCAGTTTGAAATAAAGGAAATGTAACAACACCTACTATACAGGAAGTTACAAAGTCTGACAACAAGAACATAAGCATCAGAAACCACAAGTAAGGACAAAAGGACATGTTTACTCAAACAAGGCACAACTCCATAGATAAACAAATAGACTAAAAAAAGGTAGAACTGCAAAAAAGGTAATAGCTTTCTGAAATGTTACTTCCCTATTTCTGGAAATTAACTGTATAAAAATGATTGTGATATGATGTTGTTCAGGGTCTCAGCTCCTTTAGTGGCTGGGATCCTTTTGCTGAAGTGCTTCAATAAAAGTTTTGTGAAAGTCCATCACTGGTGTCTAGCTCTGATTGGCTTCTGCACCAGGCTGAACCATTTTTGGGACAACAATAGCATAATAAATCTCAGGTTACTTCTTGTCCTTCTGTTATCTGTAAAGAAAGATATCAGAAATATTTGCATCCTCAGATTCAGAGGTTGCTATGGGGATGTGATGAACCTTACCACGGGTCACTGTGAGTTGCAAAGCTACATTCTTTATGTCTTCATTTGCCTATCAAACAGTCCAATTCATCTGGAAACTGATTTTGCCACACAGTATTGTGACTAAAAATGAGACTTGGAGTATTGCTATTGGTTTATTTAGGAAAATGGAGGAAAATAAATATGGATAGCTCTAGAAATAAGAGGAATACCTTCTCCCTATGAGCATCTTGCTCCCTTCCTTTCAATATTTGTTAATTTTAAACTAATGTTAGTGCTACTATTTTTTAATCTCTTGTTTTCTTTTGTCTTGATTGTAAGTTGTGTAGAGTCATCTCTATCTCTAGCCAAGATGGGCAGCATTTAGATTTAATAAATCAATAAACAAACAAATAATTAATTGATCACAACCTGTTAATCAAGTCTACTAAATGACATTTTTGAAAAATAATAGATTTGTAAAAGTCTTTTTTCCCCAAATTTATTTTGACATCAAATGTTCTTTGGTATTCAGATCTGGCCTAAAAATAATAATGTAACACTTGGGGATGAAGATACAGCCCAGCAATCCAGCACTGGAAGTCAAGATGGAGAAGACCTGAACAGCCACTGTGTACTTCCCCTTGGTGCTCAGGTAGGCAGGAACAAAGGATACCCAGACACTGCAGAAGACCAGCATGCTGAAGGAGATCAGCTTGGCTTCGTTGAAGGTCCCAGGGAGATTCCTGGCCAGAAAAGCCATCATGAAGCAGATAGCAGACAGGAAGCCCATGTACCCGAGGGCAACATAAAACATGGTGACAGAGCCTTCATTGCATTGTAGGATGATCTCTCTAGGTTGGGAGTGCATGTCAGAGTCAGGGAATGGGGGGAAAGTGCCCATCCATATGCTGCACATGATAACTTGGAAGCCAGAACAAGAAAGGACAATTGAATTGGCCAAGCTCTTCCCCAACCATCTCTGTACTTTATTTCCTGGTTTTGTGGCCAAGAAGGCTAACACCACTGTGATTGTTTTGGCCAAGATTGAAGAAATGGCAATGGAGAAGACAATGCTGAAGGCTGTTTGTCGGAGGAGGCAGGTCACTCTCCTTGGTCGGCCAATGAACAGGAAGGAGGTCAAGATGGAAAGCAGGAGGGAGACCAAGAGAATGTAGGAGAGGTCTCGGTTATTAGCTTTGACAATTGGTGTTTCCATAAATTTAATGAAGACCCCCAAGCCAAAGCCTGTGCTTAAAGAGAGGAACAAGGTAATGGAAGTCAGGATAACCCCCAGATTTTCCTTATAATAAAGATAGCTTTTAATCTTGGGAATACAGTAAACTCGATTGGTGTTTGGATGTTGATCTTCTGGACATTTGGTACATTTATCTGCATCTGAAAAAGAGCAAGAATAGGATCTCCCTTTAATATGTCCTTTAATCACATACATTGATTGGGTAAACTTGTTGGTGCAAATGACTGTGTCAACACTGCAAATGAATTTGGCTGAAACCATTTCCACTTCGTTTTCAGTTGCCAAAGAGTTGGGAGGGGGAAATGAATATTTGTTAGCTTAGTCAAAACAATAAATTGTTCTGTCTGAACCAAAGTCATCGCTGCCTGAGTTTTGGAGGGCTGGAACTTTCATTAGGAAGCCCGCCAAAGTAGTTTATTGGAGAATGCGGTTATGACATATTACTGGGATGGGAAGTTCAAATTTGTAACTTTGTAACCTTTGGGAGGGAACTTGAGTCTTGCTTTCACTTTTGATCATGCCACTACTATGTAGCCAAATAAATATGTTCTTTAAGGAAACCTTTTGCCTTGGAGTTCTGTTTTTACTGGTCTCAGTTAAAGGAGTTCTGTTTTTACTGGCTATAGATGAACTCAATATATTTCTTCATTTCCCTCCAGCTACTGTAGAATAGCTTAATATTTCTTTTCTTTTTTAGAATAGAATAGAGCTGGCAGCGACCTTGGAGGTCTTCTAGTACAGCTCAAGCAGTAGGACCTTTACCATCTTAGCCAGATGATTGTCCAGTCTCTTTTTAAAACCTTCCAGCGATGGAGCACCCATGGTTTCTGGGGATAAGCTGTTCCAATGTTACTGTTATTATTTCATTAATAAACTTGTTGAGAGAGAAGAAGGAAAGAAGAAAGGATTCAAGGAAAGAAGGCAGTTTCACCATTTAACATTTCACTGCTGAAACTCTTGAAAACTGGAGTCCAGTGTTTTGTCAATGCTTTAAAGCATCATTGAGATCCAGCCCACAGTGGAATGAATTAAATGTGAAGGACTGCTTAATGTAGCTTATGCCAACTGAAATGAATAAACATGTCTTTTGCCATGGAGAAAAAATGTTAAGTGGAGTGGCCCTTGAAGATGAGTTGGATATGGAGTGAGGACATCAAAATGTATTCCTCATTTTTTTATGATCAGAAAGAGGAACATCTTCCAATAAGAACAAGAAGGAAGTTTGACTCAATCTCAATTCATGATTTCTCTCCTCTCCCTTCATCTCCCTTCCTCTCTTCCCTTCCTCTCGTCCCTTCCTCTCTCCTCACCATGGTCCATGACTTTGAAAATTACTAAGAGGAGTCTCCAGCAGAATCTCTGCAATGTCAGCCTCAGGAAGTCAACTGAAGATGACAAAAAAAAGGCACCACCTGAATAGATGGAGCAGTCAAAAGATTATTATGTAACGCTGCCCAGTCCATCCATCACATCAATTAGAATGAAGAAAACAGTCAGGATGTTATATGAGACTTTTTTTAGCAAAGAAATAATCCTTTGATTAAAGTCAGATGCCTTCAACCTGAAACTGTGGCTGCCCAAAATATCTAACAGACATAGACACTTGCAAGAATCTGATCAATCCTCCTACAAAAATCCAATCAATGTTCCATCATTATATCCTGGAATCTGGAAACTCTCACTATTCAGAGCAATGAAGTAAATAATAACTGGAAACATAGAAGATGTGTTGTAAAAGATAAAGATCAAGAGCTGTCATCTCTCTCACAATACTCAACCCTCACTTATTCTGTACCTTTATCCATGATCTCTATCCCTGTTTGCTTGACTTATATAACAGATTAATCTTCAAGATAGTTTCTTATAATTCACTATGACACACATGTATATTTTGATCAAGACTCAAAGAGGTGAGACCCACTCTGGCCAAGCCTTTCAAATGCATGTTCCTGGAGATCTAAGGTCCTACTCAAAATCTGCCCCTTTCTCCTGCTCTCACCAACCTTCCATGGTGGAAATGGATCCTTCTGCACATGGACAACAATTGTAGCAGCAGATGGGCTTCCCTTCCTGAGCCACCTTCATGAAGCCAGGAGGACAGATTTCCACACACCTGGAAGAGGGCAGGGGCTGGGCAGGTGAGGGAAAGAAATAACATCCACAAAATGAATCATTGTATTTCCTAAAACAGTTGAAGAAAAATTTGGGGAACTTCAGTTCAAGACTTATCTTTGCTAAATTTAAAACTTGTAAAAAACTTGGAGCTTATAAAATTGACTTGGATGTTTGTTGTTGCCTATTTATCTTCTAAGCTTTCTCACACACTTTTTACAGAATACAGAATAACAGACATGGAAGGGACCTTAGAGGTCTTCTAGATCAACCCCACGCTCAAGTACAAGACCTTATACCAGTCTGGACAAATGCTGTCCAATCTCTTCTTAAACACCTCCAGTTATGAAGCACCCGTAACTTAAGCTGTTCTACAGATTAAGGTTCTTACTGACAAGAAATTTCTCCTTAATTCTAGATTGGATCTCTCTTTAAGAAGTTTCCATCTGTTGCTTCTTGTCCTGCCCTCAGGGGCTTTGGAGAATAGGTTGACACCTTCTTCTCTGTGACAACACCTCAAATATTGGAAGACTGCTATCATGTCACCTCTAATTCTTCTTTTTGTTAGACTAGCCTTTTTGTTAGACTAGCCATCTACAACTGTAGATTTAGCCTCCAGATACAGTTTAGCCTCCAGTCCCCTAATTATCTTTAATTAATCAGAATAGAAGGGATCTTGGAGGTCTTTTTTGTCCAACACCCTGCTAAAGCATGAGATCCTGTACCATTTCAGACAAGTAACTGTCCAATCTATTCTTAAAAACCTCCAGTAATGAAGCACCCACAAC
Organism: Crotalus tigris; assembly: GCF_016545835.1. Lineage (NCBI taxonomy): Eukaryota > Metazoa > Chordata > Lepidosauria > Squamata > Viperidae > Crotalus > Crotalus tigris. The sequence continues at coordinate 174,052 of NW_024097953.1, forward strand.
TTCTGAAGGCAAGCTATTCCACTGGTTAATTATTCTCATTCTTAGGAAGTTTCTTCTTAATTCCAGATTGCTTCTCTCCTTGATTATTTTCCATCCATTGTTTCTTGTCCTGCCCTCTGGTGCTTTGGAAAATAAGTTGACCCCCTCCTCTTTGTGGCAGCCCCTCAAATACTGGAACACTGCTATCATGTCTCCCCAGTCCTTCTTTTCTCTGGACTAGCCATACCCAATTCCTGCAACTATTCTTCACATGTTTAGTCTCCAGGCTTTGTTGCTTTTCTTGCACTCCTTCTAGACTAGACTCTCAGGATATTTTTAGTTTAAATTCTCAATATATATACTCAAGGGTATGTTGGATGGATCCTTTGCTTTGCAGAAGTGAATCATGTTGACTCATGATTTAAAACTTGCTCCCTCAGAAAAAAATGTTAACTGTTAATGATATTTTTCTCAGACATCTGAACATGAAACCAAAGAAGACGCTTCCTCTCTTAGAGAATTGAGATGAAATCCCTGCCCCAACTCTGCAATCCTCTTAGTGAGATCTTCAGAAAGGATAGAATAAAGTCTTTTCCCACCTTGATCAGCATTTCCATCTTTTTAATAGCATTCTGGTTGATCATCAACTTGAAATCCAAGTATCCTTCTCTTTCTAGACTCCCAAATGTCACTTTGGTAATAGACATATTAGGTAAAACCATCCAGTGCACAATGTCCAGGTCTTCTACCAGTTCTCCATTTTCATCCAGATAGACCCCATTGATACAATTATTGTAAAACTGAGAGTTTTGAAAGAAGGAATGAAGCTGTAATGGAAGAGAAAATAAACAATGTTACACGTGACATATAAAGCTCTATGGCAAAAATCATCAGTTTGTGCTGGAAAGCTCTGTATTGAGGAATATATAATAAAATCTATTAAAGGACGAAGAATAAACATTCAGAACAAAAATTGATAAAAGTTGTCCTTTATCAAAGACAAAACAGCCCTCAGAAACGTAAAAAGGAACCAGACCATCATCATCCTATCAGCAGACAAAGACAAAATCACAGTTATTATGGATACAGCACAATATCTACAAGAAGCAAATGAAATATTACAAGACAAAGGAACTTACATCCCAGTAAACACAAACAGAATGCAAAAACTAGACAACCAGATCAAGAGAACCCTCAATGACCTCTCTAGGAAAAAGCCAAATTACCAAAGAGGAACAGTGGTGGATGAGAAGCAGTGAACCCATATTCAGAAGCTTCTATCAACACCCCAAAACACACAAACCTGACATATCTCTCTGCCCAATCATATCACTACCAGGACCCCTACATAGAACATTACAAAAAAAATTAAAAATCACTTGGACACCTTACAAGAGGAAGCAAACACTCCACCAACTCTCCACTACAGTGCCTTCAAACAATCAGAGATGTAACAGTAGATTAAGATGAAATCATTGTCTCATTTGATGTTTATGTCCATAGATCTGAATTAGCCAAAGAAACCATGATCACATTGGTCCATAGCACACCCGACTTAACTGAATACACGACGATTGAAACACCCAGGATTATAGATCTCTGCCTAACCACATACTTCCAATTTGATGGACAAATTTACCAACAAATTCAATGGTGAAAAAAATAAGGTTCTACATTTAGGCAAGAAAAACCAAACATACAGGTATAGTATAGGGGGTACCTTGCTCAATAGTAGTAACTGTGAGAGGGACCTCGGAGTCCTAGTGGACAATCACTTAAATATGAGCCAGCAGTGTGCTGCAGCTACCAAAATGGCCAACACAGTGTTGGGCTGCATTAACGGAGGGATAGAATCAAGATCACGTGAAGTATTAATACCACTTTACAATGCCTTGGTAAGGCCACACTTGGAATACTGCACCCAGTTTTGGTGACCATGATGTAAAAAAGATGTTGAGACTCCAGAAAGAATACAGAGAAAAGCAACAAAGATGATTAGGGGACTGGAGGCTAAAGCATATAAGGAAAGGCTGCTGGAATTGGGTATGTCTAGTTTAATGAAGAGAAGGACGAGGGGGGACATGATAACAGTATTCCAATATCTCAGGGGCTGCCACAAAGAAGAGGGAGTCAAGCTATTTTCCAAGGCACCTGAAGGCAGGACAAGAAGCAACGGATGGAAACTAATCAAGGAGAGAAGCAACCTAGAACTAAGGAGAAACTTTCTGACAGTTAGAACAATTAACCAGTGGAACAACCTGCCTCCAGAAGCAGTGAAAGCTCCAACACTGGAAGTTTTTAAGAAGAGACTGGACAGCAATTTGTCCAAAATGATATAGAGTTTCCTGCCTGAGCAGGTGGTTGGACTAGATGACCTCCAAGGTCCCTTCCAACATATTATTATTATTATGGATCATCACACAGTCAGCCAGATGTTCAGACTGGATTTGGCGTTTTGTCTACCTATCGAGTCCTTACCCAGGACCTGGGATAGGCAGATGTGGATGTTTTATGGTATTACGGGTATCGTCGCAGGATGGAAGCAGTTCCTAGTAAGGCCGCCTTTTGCAATTGACTAATGGCAAATTTGTCAATGCCAATGGTGTTCAAGTGGTGCTCCAGTTGTTTTGGGATTGCACCCAAGGCGCCTATGACTATTGGTACTACCCTTGCTTGCTTTTGCCACAGTCTTTCTATTTCTATTTGTAGGTCTTTGTATTTTGTTATCTTCTCCAGCTTTTTCTCTTCTATTCTGCTGTCTCCAGGCACTGCCACATCCACTATCCAGACTTTTTTGTCTTTCTTATCGACAATTGTTAAGTCTGGGGTGTTTTGTTGCAGGTGCTTGTCTGTTTGAATTCTGAAGTCCCAGAGCAGTTTAATTTTATCATTTTCTATGACTTTCTTTATTTTATGATCCCACCAGTTTTTGCTTACAGGCAAATGATATTTTTTGCAGATCTTCCAATGCACCATTGTTGCTACTTTGTCATGCCGCTTCTTGTAGTCAGTCTGTGCAATCTTCTTGCAACAGCTTCCCAGGTGCTCCACTGTTTCTTCAGCTTCTTTGCATAGGCGGCACTTACTGTCTGTTCCTCTCTTCTCAATTTTGACTTTATATGCATTTGTCTTAAGGCTTGGTCTTGTGCAGGCAGAATTAGTCCCTCGGTCTCTTTCTTCAGTTTTCCTGCTCTTAGCCATTGCCAGGTCTTGTTAATATCTGCTTTCCCAGCTATTTTTTTAATGTATTGGCCATGTAGTGCTTTGTCTTCCCATGCCTCTATTCTGTTCTTCATTTGGTCTTTCTTGTAGGCCAGTTTGGTCTCTCCAGTAGTTAGTAAGCCTTCCTGATATACTAATTTCAGTGCATCTTCCTCATTGTTCTTCAGATATTCTTCCAAAGCCATTTTTTCTTCTTCAACCATCTGATTTACTTGTAGCATTCCACGCCCACCTATTTGCCTTGGTAGATAAAGTCTATCAATGTCACTGCGTGGATGAAGGGCATGATTCATTGTCATTATTTTTCTGGTCTGCCTATCCATTGCTTTTAGTTCTGCTTGAGTCCAGTCCACTATTCCAGCTGTGTACCTAATGACTGGAATTGCCCAGGTGTGTTGATTGCCTTTATGGTATTTCCTCCATTGAGTTTGGACTTTAAGATCTTCTTCACTCTCTTGATGTATTCACCTCTAATCTTTTTCTTGACTTTAGTGTGCTTGATGTTGTCAGCTTGAAGGATACCCAAGTATTTGTAGTAATCTTCTTCATCCAGACTCTTAATGTTGTTGTTGTTGTTGTTATTATTATTATTATTACTATTATAGATAACCTTTATTGACATTTATTTTTTACTGTGGGCACAATGGCACACATTGTGGGTGGGATTAAGTAGGTTAGATAAACAGAAATATTAATGTATCAAATAGGTAGAGTAATTTAGAGAGAGGTGCAGCTTGGGTATTTCTCCTGAACTATATCCAAAGAGGGATGAGAGGGGAGGAGGAAGGGATGGAAGGAAGTAGGATGGGAGGAAGGGATGAGGGTAGAGAGGTGAAGAGAGGAGAGAAGGAGGAGGGAAGTAAGGAAGGAAGGTAGAGAGGGCGGATGCAGTCGGGGGGAGATGGACGAGCGACACCTAAAGTTATATGTATGAATTTATTTCAAAGGTATTTTTTTATAATGTATTGAAAGTATTAAATGTATTGAAAAATGAAAAAATATTTTTTTCAAAAAAAAAAGAAATTTTGTTGCTTGCTCTCAAAGTTTACACATACACACAACACACATTTAAACATACTATATACAACATATGTATAAACCTACACCCTTACATATAATCAATATAATCACTGTCTATCTTGAATACATAATGGAAGGAGGAAGCTTTAGAGTTCACAAGGTTAATATTATATGGCACAATACTGTGACTGAATTTGCATGTTCTTCCTCGGATACCATAGAGCCTCCTCCCAGAAGGTAACAAGGAAAACAGGTCATGAAGAGGATGAGTAGTATCTCAGACAATCTTAGGGACCCTGCTCTAGCAACACTTATATGCCATATCCTGGATGGAAGGGAGGGAACTTTTCAGCCATCCTCACCACTCCCTGCATCGCCTTCCTGTTAGAAGCAGTGATACTTCTAAACCAGACTGTGATGTTGTATGACAGGATGCTCTCAATTGTCCCTCTATAGAAAGTGGTAAGGATAGGGCAAGGAAGATGTACTTGTCAATGCTGCAAATATTGTATATTCTTGCCTTTGACAATATGCAGAACTGTTTGGAATTTTTAGAGTTAATTCAGAAGCCAAAAAAAAAGGAACGGAAGTGAATCTTTGCCCTCTGGGCTAATTGGAAGATGGGACTTGTGACTGCAATATAAGGGAGGGGTTTAGCAAGAAAAGTTAGATGCCAGCAAGAGGAATTCAGATTCTGCCAAAAAAACCTCCATTGTGCCTGTGCTGACATTTTGTAACAATAAAAGACTTTTAGGAAAATAAATGCCTGGAAGTTCTTTGGAATGTTTCATTAGTCAGAACCATGGCAGTGCTTTTTTCATGCGACGCAGAAAATGTAGGCTCCGCTGTGTCTGCTTTACCAGTGTCTCATTGTTGAGTGAGCAATCCAGCCTACTGGTTAACTGCACACCTAGGAATTTGATGCTGGTAACCTTCTCCATAGGTGAATCATTCATACACAGAGGAGTGTGGCTGTGTCTGCCTTTTCTGAAATCTGCCAGTGAAGCCAAAATGAAATCAGATGCCCACACAGAAACACTACTGTAAATAACTGGTGTACAGGTCAATGGGTAGAAAGGAAGAGAAAAATCTTTGCTAACTTTGAGGATCACTATGGCGACTTTTCCTTTTCTAGTAGGTTATAATTACGAAACTTTGCACTGAGGTGAAGATGGGTCACTTGGTATGGAGAAGAGACCCCAGATCTTCACTGTGAAATAAGACCACAAGTGCCAGTTAAGGGTTCCCTTGTTCAATTTTTTTGAATATTTATGGAATATTTTATGGAACATTCTTTACTCTTGCTGCTTCTCAACTTTTTTCCCAGTCCAACCCTTCATCTTCTCTCCTGACCTTACCTGCTACACTTCTTGGCCTAAAGAGGCTTCTCCATATGCTGCTGCTTGATCCTTTGTTATCTGTGATTCTACTGAGAGTTTTGAACCGGGAAGGGAAAATCAAAGAGATTTTTAGCCAAAGGATGAGACCCACTCTGGGTAAAGGCTGTCCTGGAGAAGAAGGACAGCCAGGAAATGAGAGGTTGAGAGATGTTAGACAACTTAATATACACAACACACTTTTTAGAATCTGTGTGACATGGTAATGGTTCTGCTTGTAAAAAGAAATTGAAAAGAAACGAGCAGGGTGCAATGAATTGCAGAAAGGAGAGTAATGGAAAATTGGAATGTAATGTAATTTTTATATTCAGAATACAGTATAACTATTGTCAGGTTCTTACAGTTGTAACATAGATTCTCAGCTGCTATGGAGAATTGTTCAATAGAAAATAAATACCTGCCATGCCTTCAGCTTTGGACTTTTTACATTTTTACCAGATTTAAATGTATTCCTGGATCTCGACAAATAAGCTGCCTTTAAGGCCCGTGCCACAGCCCAAATTGTATTGTAAATGAAATAGTTGTCCCAGGTCAGGATTGGATCCATTTCTTCTTCCTTGAAAGCCTCCAGATCTTCTCTCTGCCTGCACTGTCTCCAGACTTTCACTGAAAAGACATTGTTGGTGTAGGAACACAGGAAGGAGGTCTCTGCCAAATATCTCATAAAAGAATGTAAATTCAAATACCGAACATACTCTGCAATTTGATTTTTCTTCAAAGGAAAGGAAAATATGCTATGGATGTATTGAAGAGGGAAGGATTTTTTCGTCAAATAAATAGTGAAGTCCCAGCGGATTGTGGTGATCAGGACTTTTTCTCTAGGAGGTTCAGTAAGACTTTTGAATACCATATCCATAAGCAAAATCCCTACATTGAATGAAGTCATGTCTGCACCATAAATAAAGACCTTCACCTTTCTCCAACTGAGGTATAAAGACCAGATTATGTTCGCTTTCCGAGAAGCTGGTGAAAAGGTTTGTGATAAAACTGGGCAAATGCCATTCCTGATCAGCAGGGAAGTCAACGTCCTTATGAACCTTTGTCCATTCTCAGTGTCTGGAGCCAGGAGACCCAGCAAGGTCCACCTGAAATGGAGGACCAGCTTCACCATCCCTGGGTATTGGACTCCTTCAGCAGGGAGCATTGGGTAGAAGAAAGGATTTTCATCACTCAGAACCTGGGAATCAAAACCGTGATTGATCTGAAAAGGAAAGAGAGAGATCATAAAAACAAAATCTAACCCCAGTGGAGGAATGGTTCCACTCCTTGCAGTGAAGAATTTTTTATAGGGAGTCTCTGATTATTTTGCTCTTACATTGCCTCTGTTCTCACTTCAATACAGCATTTGACTGTTGCAAATAGCCAGCAGAGATCACAGTCTGCATTAGGAGTGTGCCAGGGAGGGGATTGTCTGCTCAGATCCTTCCCTTCTGTTTGATAGAACCATCAATCTTACTTCATGCAACTCTCACAGTACAACTTTGCTCTTTATTTACAACACGGGATGTCTGGCTGTAAGTTGCACGTCTAAACTTGGTCTTCACAACAAAGACACACAAAGACACACCTGTGGGATTTTGTAGGTTCCCAACATGGTCGAAATCTGGATGGAGATGTCAGTATCAGCCCCTTCAAGAACAGCCACTGTGTTTCTCTGCCTTCCACAGCTGTAGTTGGGAACATTGGCCTCCCCGTCCGAAAGCAGATCCAGCAAAGCCTCTGAGGTCATTTGTGTGCTGAAATAATTGTCATAAATATTGTATCCCAGGGTCACATTGAACGAAATGTTGGGATACTTGCTGATTGCTTGCATTGCAAAAAGGAAGGATAGCGTTTTCCAATACGCTGTTGATGGTTTACTGAAAGTATGCATATATCAGACATAATCAGTGAAAGAGACATGTTATTTAACTGTTCCTTCAATAATTGTATTTTAAGAGGTTTGAGAGGTTTGGAGACATTTTCAAATCTCGAATAAATAAATGAACAAATAAATAAATAAATAAATAAATAAATAAATAAATAAATAAATAATCTCACCTATCTGAATCGAACTCTGAGATTCTTTCCATTTTCCTTTTATTTTTGGATACTGAATGCTTATTATTTCTGAGTTAGTCTAGTTATTGTTACCTTTCTCTAATTCTTTTTTAAATTTAAATTTATTAAGAAAATGAAATATTAATCAAAAGAAAAAAAGAAAGAAAGAAAGAAAGAAAGAAAGAAAGAAAGAAAGAAAGAAAGAAAGAAAGAAAGAAAGAAAGAAATGGTCCAAAAAATTAAAAAAAGAAAAAGAAAAACCTGATTTCCACCTTGTTTTCAACAGATAAATTTTCATTTCTGCAAATTCTATATTTTTCACAATCTAGTCCTCCACTGTGAGAATTCTGTGATTCTTCCACCATTGAGCATACAATAATCTTGTCACAGTTGCCATGTATAAACAATATGAATGTTATCTAATTCTTCGCTCAGAAATCCCAGTGAAAAAGAATTCTGGTTTCTTCACAATTTTTAGCTTTTCAACTTTTTTGCCTTGTTGTGTCAATTTGTATCTAAAATTTCTGAGCTTTCTCACAAGTCCGCCCTGCATGACAAAATGTTTCCCCATGCTTTTCCCAATTCCTGCATTGGTCTGAAATATGTTTACATGTCTATTATAATTTATTTGATGTCTTGTACCAAGAAGACATCATTTTATTTCAAAAAGAATTCTCTTAACCTATGACAGAGTGTAAACCAAATACCAGTTACACAAATTCTCTGCATCTCTATGTAATATCCAAATTTAATAGTGCATTCAGTCATGCAAATTTAACCTATTCATCTTCTGTTTCAAATTCTTAACATTTTATACATTTTTGTTATTACATGTTCACCATTTGTATATAATCCAGTTTCAAATTCAGTTATAGCTTATCTTGCCCTTATTCTTGCTGTTGTATAAGATTTCAGACTGACTTTCAATCTCTTTCTATCCCTTTGCCTGTTTATCTTCTCCAATAATTAATAATTGGAAGTTTGATCTATTATGAAATATAGAATCATTAAATGACACATACAGACTGAGACACCCACAATGACACATAAAGTGAGCAACTATGACTATTAACAAATGAAGGCAGTGTTCAATTTCTGGAGCTGTTTATGTGGCCCATAGGTCCACAATAGAGACTTAACTGACATTTAACTCATTGTATGATTAGGATGCTGGCATCCACTCAAATGATATTCAGACATTTAAGAAAAGTCATTTCTTAACTGGGATCCATTCATATAATTGTTGGTACAGAATAAAACTGTCGAACTTATCTCATTTTTACTTCAGAGAAAAAGTCAACATTTCTGCATTTTTCTACCCATATTGGGTAGAGAGTAGTAGAAGAGAGGAACCACTTTCTCTCATTCATCCACAGCCCAACTCTGCTGAGAGAACGTCAAGAAAAGTAGATGCCTCTTCTTTAAAGTAAAAAAAAAAAAAAGATCTCTACTGATTATTTATTTGAGAATTTCAGATCAGGTTCATCAGCTGAAAAGGATGAAGCAAGGATAAAATGAGACAGAAAGAGAGAAAAACTAGCAGATCAAAGAGATCACTAATTGTAAGAGAGATGGCTGAAATTTCAGAACTTAAGAGTAGAATGGAGAGGCTCTAATTTTGTGCACAAAATTTGACGTACAGAGAAATTTGAGTCAAAGGAGATTTGTTGAAGCTTAATGGTAGAAGCAGCATCCTCGTTGCAGAGACAAGGCCACCAATGAGAAATTCTCCTGGCTTGTAATAGTTCTGTGGATGCACCTCGTCCCTCTCCAGAGTCAGGATGCATTTGGCTCTGAGACTTGCCAGAACTTCTTGGGACAGCAGAAGCAGCAGAAGCAGCAGAGGCAGCAACATGACTTCTGTCTCTGATGGAGTCTCCAACCTTGCTGTGAAGACACACTGATTTGAAGAGATGGGAGAAACCAGAGCCTTCTTCCAAGACAGAAGCTCCAGAGGTTTCCTAATCCAGACAGAGTCCAACCAAAACTTCACATCTGCAGCCCCTGCCTGTCTTAAATGCCTTGCTTTGAAGACACAGTAATATATAAAGAGGTGGAAGACATCAAATCCCTCTTCCAAGGCAGAAGCTCCAGAAGTTTCCTAATCCAGACAGAGTCTATACAAGCCTTCACATCTGCAGCCCTGCCTGTCTTAAAAGCCATCAAGTTTCTTTCTTTCTCCAGGGCCATTTATGCACCCAAAAATTTCCAGTGCAAAGAGATTGGTGAACAAAGACTTTAATATGATATCAGAGTGGAAGTGTGTTATGGCTCTGTTTGTGTGATATCTGAAAGCAATCCAAAATGTCTTTGGAGATTTAACATCAAGAGAATAAATAAATCACTATGATTTGGATGATGGCCAGAAAGAGAGATATCATCTCTCTAAACTCTGAGTTGCCCAATGGGAGGAGTCACAAATGGGGTCAAACTCTGAATATGAGACAAAGAGTGAGTTGGGAGAGCTTTCTCCCAAACATCTCTTAGAAAAATCTCTTGATACATTCCAGTCTCAAGAGAGAACTTTAGCATAAGTCTGAAATGCCAATCCTCACTATGGGTACAGTTGATTCTGGTTTGGGTGCCTGTTTTTGTTTATATGATATTTTTCTCTCTTACAATGTACGAAACCAGAACAAAGTCCTTGAAAATATCTTTTATTCATTATAGTCATCAAAAGTTTGACTTTTTGCTCTGCTGTTAGGAGATTTCCATTTTGAAAAAAAAGTAGATATTTTTCTTCATGGGAGAAAAGGCATTATTTGTTTGTAAAGGTGCAACTAAATAATAGAAGAAACCAGAAAATGATTGTGTTAAGGACTAGGGCATAAAAAGAGAGAGAAAGAAAATACAGCAATATATGCACATGTTTGGAGATAAATTAATGAATAGGTAAAATTAAGATAGCACAACATTTTTAGATATAAAACCTATGAAACTTGTTGAACTGATCTAGGCAAGTAAACCTAATAAAATCCACTATCTATAAAACTTGTCTAGTTTGTTTGATACTCTACAGTCCTTGCTTCAGTGTGTGTGAAGAATCAGCCAGGAAATGGAGTGGGTTAAGTCATTAATTTTTGGGCATCCAATATGGCCCAGGGCAGGGCTAGCACAGGGAGATTCTTGGCACCCCCTCAATAAAATCGTATCATCTAGTTGGACCCAGGAACTAGCCCTTCTCTCTGGCATCCCCTGCCTCGTGGAAGAACCTCCATGGAGATCCAGACAGACCCAAATACCTCAAGATTAGGCTAAGTCTATTGCTGTAGTTGATGTCAATAAAGGAAATATTTGTAGCTCAGGGTTGAAATGAGGGGTCTTTGGTGTGCTCTGAGGTTGTTTGTTTTCTTGCAGATGTATCAGTACCTGAAAAGATAACCTAATCAGTGATAGTAATATCACTTAGCACTGCTGATGTTACCTGGTTTCGGTAACGAAATGTCTGCAAGAAAACAACCAAGATCAGAAAGCACCAAATCCCCTGTTGTTGACATGTCCTTAGTGATTGATTAATCAAATTTATATAGCCAGACATGTCACAAAAAAGTGATTCTGAGCAGTGTACAACAATTCAATTAAAAAACAAAATCTGAAGGGAGCTTTGGAAGGGAGTTCAGACTGAGCTTGACCTACATGCTGTCAAAATGGTTCCAGTCAATGGAGGGTGTGAAAGGACAACAATGAGAGGATTATGAAGACAATTCCATCAGGAGTTTTCTGCCTTTTTTGAGTCAGTTTCCTGGGCCTGGAATGGAAGACTCAGAAGCTTATTTTACCATGTTCAAAAGAGTTGCTACCTCTTGTAAATGACCTGAATGGGTTGCCCCATGTATAATGGGAAAGGCCTTGAGAGCTTATAGTAGTTCATCCAGCAAAAGAAGTAATAGATTACTCCCCATGTATAAGAGATTAATACTATATAAATATGATATCACTCCCTATAGGCAGAAGTATAGGAGCCACACTTATGACGAACACAAAGGGATTTGTGAATGTGGGCAAGGTTAGAAGATCTAAGTGGGAAACGGTCGAGGCCAGAGGAAAGAAGCAAAGAAAAAGTGGCAGAGGAGGTAATTTTGGAACAGTTTCTACAGATGCTCTCTATCAAACTGAGGGTTTGGGTCCAAGAACACAACCCAAAATAAAGTCAGTTGAATTGGCTGAGAACTTCATGGCAACAAAAAAAGTCAGAGAATGTTGGAAGGGAAGATGCAGAAGGAGAGTGGAAAATAAGAAGACCTTTTCCAGAAAGTAGGAACTTCAGGGAGTTAGAAGAGAGAAAATTCAAACATTTACCTCATATAAACCGTCCCAACATTTTTATAACATGTTTATATTTCTCATATCATAAAAAATAGTATGTTACTTAAGAGGCCCATCCTTCTTAAACTAAAATACATTTATATCCAGATTTTTTCTGTTTTTCACCATATTGAAACAAGTGTTTAATCTTTAGTTATTCCATCTGATAAGTCCCATCATTTAATTTCTTAGTTCTAATTTAAGACTACAAAATAAATCTGAGGACAAGAAAACAGATTGGATAAAATGGACTATAGAGATGTCAGGAACATCGGAGAGAAAGGAAATGATAAAAAAAGCGGAGAGAAAGAAAAAGAAAAAAGAAAAGATTTTCAACAAACATGGAAAGTCAGAAGCCCCGTACAAAGACACTTCACCTGATTTACTTTTTATACCTACAGCAACATTTACGAACATACGGAAAAACTTTTTGATTCAGTATAATACATTGATTAAGAAAGGTACTGGACAAAGGAAAAAGACTAAAGTGGAAACCAAGAATATAGATGATGGGACTTACCAGAGAGAATACTTAAAAAAGAAACATTTATTTGAATATGGTTAAAGAAAGAAATAGAAAAGTTTTGGAATATATATGTCATTCTAAGAGAGATAAGTGAAAGTTGGATCATAAGAAAGGCTGAGCACAAAAGAACTGAAGCCTTTGAACTATGGTGCTGGAGAAGACTCCTGTGAGTCCCCTGGACTGCAAGGCGATCAAACCGATCAGTCCTAGAGGAGATCAACCCTGACTGCTCTTTAGAAGGACAGATCCTGAAGCTGAAACTCAAGTACTTTGGCCACCTAATGAGAAGGAAGGACTCCCTGGAGAAGAGCCTAATGCTGGAAAAATTGAGGGCAATAGAAGAAGGAGACAACAGAGAATGAAGTGGCTGGATGGAGTCACTGAAGCAGTAGGCGTGAGCTTAAATGGACTCCAGAAGATGGTAGAGGACAGGAAGGCCTGGAGGAACGTTGTCCAGGGGGTCGCGATGGGTCGGACACGACTTTGCAACTAACAACAACAAGAGAGATAAATTCCCTAAATAATATAGTATACTCTTTTTCCTTTTTTGTTCTCTTTCTTGATATGAGTAATATAAAAAAAGTGAAATGACTTATATAAAGGAAATATTTTAGATACTTAAAAATGTGATTGAATTTAAAAAAATTATAATGGATAAAAATGTTTTGAATAAGAGTGAAAGGACTAGGTAACTAGATATATTAAACGGAATGTTTAAAGATTAAACACATTTTTAATTATGGTTAAAAAGAATAAGAAATTTAGGAAATAAATATATATTAGCTTAGGAGGGATATATATTTTAAGTAATATGTTATTTTTTATGTTTCTTTACTCTTGCTCTTCTTTCTTTTCTTCTTCTTTTTCAATGTTTTATCTATTCCTTAAGAAATGTAAAAGTGTGAGATAGTTCATATGGAAAAATAGAATTAAATTTTTAAATATAATTAATTTGTGAGAAAATCTTAACCAGTAATATATAGAATTTGGTGGGAGAAACAAACTAAAATAAGGACTGTAACAGGATCTATGATAAGGCAACCAGAATGATTGGATAGAAAAGGAATATTATATTGATGTGATTATTATTTTTAGGAATATTGGGAAAAATATATATTTAACTATTATCTATCAAAACAGTAAGAATTGTATTAACTCAATGTTTGCAAAAGAGGATATTTTGGGAAAAGAGAAAATCAACTAAAACCATTATGTGGATTATGGATTATAGAAATCAATTGTTAATGATTGTTTTACAAATGTAACCCAGACAACAAACTCTTCACCAATTATTAAGTGATTTATGTTTAAAAAAAGTAATAAAATATGTTACCAAAAACAAAAGCTTGATGTACTCCTCTCATTTTTAAAATTTTTAATTATTGGTTTAATTTGCAGCAATAGGCATTTTGTGTGAAATTGAGAGCCATACAACAACAACAACAACAACAATAATAATAATAGTAATAATAGTAATAATAATAATAATAAAGTTGGAAGGGACCTTGGAGGTCATCTAGTTCAACTCCCTGTTCAGGCAGGAAATCCTATACCATTTCAGACAAATGACTGTCCAGTCTCTTCTTAAAACTTCCAATGTTGGAGCATTCAACACTTCTGGAAGCAGGTTGTTCCATTGGTTAATTGTTCTGTCAGGAAGTTTCTCCTTAGTTCTAGGTTGCTTCTCTCCTTGATTAGTTTCCATCCTTTGCTTCTTGTCCTGCTTTCAGACATTTTGGAAAATAGCTTGACCCTCTCTTCTTTGTGGCAGCCTCTGAGATATTGGAAGATTGCTATCATGTCCCCCCTCGTCCTTCTCTTCATTAAACTAGACATACCCAATTCCAGCAATTGTTCCTTATATGCTTTAGCCTCCAGTCCCCTAATCATCTTTGTTGCTCTTCTCTGTACTCTTTCTAGAGTCTCAATATCTTTTTTACATCGTGGTGACCAAAACTGGATGCAGTATTCCAAGTGTGGCCTTACCAAGGCATTGAAGAGTGGTATTAATACTTCATGTGATCTTGATTCTATCCCTCTGTTAATGCAGCCCAGTACTGTGTTGGCCTTTTTGGCAGCTGCAGCACATGGCTGGCTGATATTTAAGTGATTGTCCACCAAGACTCTGAGGTCCCTCTCACAGTTAAACTTAGCAGCATAGGAGTTCAGAAACAAGATATATACTGACCCATGGAAAGTCTATCTTGCTGCTGCATGATGTCACTGGGCAATTTTACATCTTATGACTAGCAACTTCTGCAGAATCCAGATGCAACAATTTCCAAAGCTCCTCTTAAAACCCCAGCTGAATTCTTCTGGCCTCCTATGATAGAACATCACAAATGTTTGTCTATTTTTTTCTCAGCATCTGTCAAACTAGGGCTAGGCCATGCATCCCCAATCTGCAAGGGTTCCTCAGTGGAAGTTTTTTTCCAGCACTAAACATGGGCTGAGATGTTGCAGGCATGACAACAGGTTTGTTACTGCCAGTTCTGGCCTTTTGCTGTTATAGTTGCCAATGTATCTGCAAGAACAACTGGATTAATTCTTGCATTGTGCCCAGACGTTCATTTTCTACTATTTGTGAAGAATCTCATTTGCCAACCCTTTCTGAAATTGGTCATTCAGGGCAGCTTCATTCTACAAAATGTGTCTTTGAAAGAGTAACAGAATGCAGCCACGCGAGTGATAGTGGGTGCTCCTCGATACACCCACGTTACACCTATCCTCCGTGAGCTGCACTGGTTGCCTATTGGTCTCCGGGTCCAATTCAAGGTGTTGGTTATTACCTTTAAAGCCCTATATGGCTCAGGGCCAGGCTATTTGCTAGACCACCTACTGCCTTATAGTTCCCTTCGTCCGGTTAGATCCCACAGGCTGGGCCTCCTTCAGGTCCCGTCGGCCAAGCAGTGCCATTTGGCGGGGCCGTGGAGGAGGGCTTTCTCTGTGATGGCATCCACGTCTTGGAACCAGCTCCCCCCAGAGATTAGGACCGCTCCCACCCTGTTGGTTTTCCGCAAGCTGCTTAAGACCTGGCTTTTCCGGCAGGCCTGGGGTTTATAAAATCTGACCCCTGGATGACTGTTATTGTACTGTTTGTTTTGTCATGTTTTTATTGTTAGCCGCCAAGAGTCCTATGGGAGTGGGGCGGTTTATAAATTTTAAAAATAAATAAATAAATAAATAAATAACATGGAAAGGGGTTGTGTAAAGTTGATCCAAGGCTCCAGAGCTGGGTCAGACTCTAGGGTTCAAGAGTGAAATTCATACACAGGGATTACACTGGAGCTAAAGTTTGTTTCCAGCAAAGGTTGTTTCCAGCAAAGAACTCATCTCTTATATGGCCTGAACTTCCTCGGAATGTGACTGCAGCCAACTGTCATTGATCGGAATCTTGACTCTGTTGCTAGGCAACTAACCCTTCTGCTCTCCTTTCTCCTGGGCCATGTCAAGCCAACACCTCAAAAGCCAAAGGGGGAGGGGCATAGGGGACAAAGAGAAACCATTTTTTCTCCCCTATTGGATATCTCAAGATATCCGTAAATCACTATTAAACATAATTCTGAGATGTATATATTGATTTAATTTCTTGAATAAAATCCTCACCAAAGTCCATACTTTCCAGATCCTAAATGAAATTTCTCAAAAGCTTTATCTGTATCTAAGAAGATTAACACAGCTTGTTTTTCATTATATTGTTGTAAATATTCTATTACACCCAATACAATTCTCTCACTGTCTTTTGTCTTAGAGCAGTGGTTCTCAACCTTTTTAATGCCACGACCCCCAACCGGTCGTAAGTCGAGGACTACTCAACTGGTGCAGCACCCTTTGCAGAATGGGACTTTTGGCGGGCTCAGCAGGGCAGAGACAGCCTGGACAATTCCTATTGGCTTTTGAAAGCCAATAGAATTAGACTCTATTCAAGAGAGTCTATTCTATTGGCTTTCAAAAGCCAATAGAATAAAAGGGAGTAGCACAGCTAAGGAAAAGGGGAAAAAATGGCGGATTGCATTGTTTGGCAACCCCCGTGAAATGGTCATTCGACCCCAAATGGGGTCCCGACCCACAGGTTGAGAACCACTGTCTTAGAGTATGACATAGTACTGAAGGAAAAGTTTGAATTTTAAAGACAAATTAAGTTTGAAAAGATTTAGGATTAAGGAATGATTGAAATATTGAGGGGAAATTAGGCTTAATAAGAATTCTGAAAAAAAAGGATATATAGTGATTTAATTAATTTCTACAAATAGAAGTGAAATATAATTTGACTAGAAAGATGTTATAAATAGATGTTATGATAGATAAATAGCATAGTATCTTTATGATATTTGCAATATGAAAATACTGGGATGATATATTTAAATGGAAAAAAATTAGATATTTAGATGTTAAATACTGGGAAAATATGATTGACAAGAATTGTCAAGAAATTGAGCTTAAATTGAGCTTAAATTGATCTTAAACAAGATTTATGAAAATAAGATACATGGTGAATTAATAAGATGACTCTTATGAAAATAACATAAGCTGATAAAAATACTATATATGGATGCTACTATTGGCATAAATATAGAAGAAAATGTTTTTTATTTAATCATTTAATTGTGGAAAAATTTAAATACTAGAAATTATATTTGTTTAATGTTATAGAAGGAAAATACTACTGGGTGAAGAGAAGATCAGGAAATATATTTACAATTGATACACTAACTATGGAAACATAAAAATTAATTACTATTGATTGTTTATTAATTATTACTAATTGTATATTTTTTAAAAAAAATATGAACCAAGACAACATGCTGTATACCAGGCACTAATTGATGTTTTAAAGATAAATATTCAATATTTTCTTTGCAGATTGATGAGTGATCAGATAGGAAAATGCCATGGAACATTATTTGAATATGTGATTATTGTGGTGAGATTACTCAATGCCCAAGGAAACATTCAGAACAACCCTCCAGGGAGGAATGGCTTGTGAAATTGACAGAACTTCCTGAGATGGACAAACTGACCAATTTGAATAGAGAAAGGGCAACATCTACATGTATTGGTGACTAGAAACCCATTATGTTTTTTTTTGTGTAAAAGGGAGGAAAATGAAGTTGTGATTTATGATTTTCATAGACAGGAAAGATTATAGATAAAAAGAGTCACAAATGTAACTGTAGGAAGAGAGAGGTTAAAATATAATTGTACTTATAACTGCTGTGAGGAATAGTGGAAGGTATTTGTTGGTATCTTTATTTGATGACCATTTAGACTATTTAGCATTTCCTAAAGATTATTGCTTTTTCCCTACCTATTTTTTGTAAACATTTGTCAACATATGCACAAAATTGGTATGCTGCTTAAGTAAGAAAAAGTCCAGGGATACAATAAAGCAAAAAGATTATAACTAGAGCCACAGATGTAAAAGAGGCCTGCAGGAATTGAATTCAATCCACTGTTCTATACAAGGTTGTAAATTAAAGATTAGCTCAGTTATATTTAGTCTTGGACCGGCTGTCAGCAAAATATGTCATTCAAAGGAGAACACAGAGAAGAAAAACAAATTTAAAAATGAACAACTAGAGTTAACTATCTTTGAAAGGTAGTTAATCTCATACATGGTTTGAAGAAAATCAGCATACGTATATAATTAACAGTTTCTCTCCAAAACAACAGAATAACAGAAGACACCGTGCAAAACCTGGCCATATTATTACCTGTTTCTGCAGGTGCGTCAGCAAAAACAGACTTTCTCTACATTGGTTAAAGGTGCAGACTGTAACACAGTCCTTACATGCTATATATGGGATGTCCTTGCAAGCTTCCATTTCCAAAAACAGGTCTTCTGAATCAGGCCAGGGTCCATCTTCATTTCTCAGTGCCTTGGTAAGACTACAATTGGAATACTGCATCTAGTTTATGTCATCACAATGTAAAAAAGATGTTGAGACTCTAGAAAGAGTACAGAGAAGAGCAACAAAGCTTATTAGTGCACTGGAGGCTAAAACATATAAAGAACAGTTCCTGGAACTGAGTATGTTTAGCTTAATGAAGAGAAGGACTAGAGGTGACATGATAACAGTGTTCCAATATCTCAGGGGCTGCCACATAGAACAGGGAGTCAATCTATTCTGCAAAGCACCAAAGGTAGGACAAGAAGCATCAGATGGAAACTAATCAAGGAGAGAAGCTAAAGAGAAACTAAGGAGAAATGTCCTGACAGAATAATCTATCAGTGGAACAATTTGCCTCCAGAAGTTGTGGGTGCTCCCACATTGGAAGTTTTTAAAAACAGCTTGGACAACCATTTGTCTGAAATGGTATAAGGGGATTGGACTAGAAGACCTCCAAGATACCTTCCAACTGTGTTATTCTGTTATTCATGACCAAATAACTGGAGTGTCAACCATTGCAGTTTAGTAAAGTGTAGTTATGCCCAATCCCAACTCCCCCCCTTACACCACATTTATGGGACACTCAAATATGAATAATCTCAATTCATTAGCACTTCTTTTGTAAAACTGGCTATATATGGCTATTTTTAGCTCCCCTCTTATTTTATTTCTACATAATGTGACCAGCTATATAATCCAGATTAATATCCTAATTTGGCATGGAGGTATCTCTCCATTCTCCTTATGCTGATGATGCTGAGATCTTGAGTACAATAGTGCAAAAAGCTCCAATTGCTGATAAAATCTATGATAAAATTAAAATAATGGAACATTGAGAAACCAAAAATATTGAGACAACCAAAACTATCCAAAAATATTTCTGGCATATCAACAACATTCCTATTGCACAAGTTTCAAATATTTGGGGTGTAGCATTTCAAGCTTCAAGTAAACTAAGTTCAAATATACTAATTCATCTGCTCAAAAGACATTTTGCAATTATACTTGATAAGTATGGGGGAACGCTATCTTCCAATTCCACTTTGATTATCTCAGCTCAAAATCATTGCCCCAGCTCATGTATGGGGGACAGCTTGAAACAATTTCTATGCTTGGCCTGTTCGAATGTTTCAGAATGGAAATTCCTCTAACTCACATTTATACATTATGTCTGGTCGTAAGATGCTCCTTTGTATTCAGGTCTGGCCTCAGAATGATAATATAGCACTTGGGGATGAAGACACAACCCAGCAGACCAGCAGTGGAGGACAAGATGGAGAAGACCTGAACAGCCACCATGTATTTCCCCTTGGTGCTCAGGTAGGTGGGCAGGAAGGAGACCCAGACATTGCAGAAGACCAGCATGCTGAAGGTGATCAGCTTGGCTTCATTGAAGCCACCAGGGAGATTCCTGGCCAGGAAAGCCACTGTGAAGCAAATGGCAGCCAGGAAGCCCATGTAGCTGAGGGTGATGTAGAACATGAAAATAGAGCCTTCATTGCACTGCAGAATAATCACTCCAGGCTGGGAGTGGAAGTCAGAGTCAGGGAATGGGGGAGAAGTTCCCAACCAGATGGAGCAGATCATAATTTGGACAGTAGAACAAGAAAGGATGATGGAGTTGGCCAAGCTTTTCCCCAACCATCTCTTCACTCGGTTTCCTGGTTTTGTGGCTAGGAAAGCCAACACCACCGTGATGGTTTTGGCCAAGAGAGAAGAAATGGCAACTGAGAAGTTTATGCTGAAAACTGTTTGTCGGAGAAGGCAGGTGGCTTTCGTTGGTTGACCAATGAAGAGAAGGGGAGACAAGAAGCAAAGCAGAAGGGAGACCATGAAGATGTAGGACAGATCCCGGTTGTTGGTTTTGACAATGGGAGTGTCTCTATATTTAATGAATATGATTAAAACAAGAAGTGTGGTTAGGAAGAAGAGTATGAGAAAGGAAACTAGGATGATGCCCAGATGTTCATCATAAAATAGGTAGGTTATAATTTTGGGGATACATTGGATTCTGTCCTCATTTGGATATTTATCATCTGGACACTTGGTGCATTTTTCTGTATCTGGGTAAAATGAAAAAGATATTTTTTTACAAATATTCTTGACTTTCACCTTTCAAGAAATACCTTTTTAGGACAACAATTGTTACCAGCAGCATTTTCCCAGAAGCATTGCTTAAAAACTCTGCAGAAAGAAGGTAAGAAGAATATCATTTTCTAAAAAAAAAAAAAAAGCTATATTTTTATAGTTTATGAAATTGGAAGAAATCCTGGAACCTGGATGATTTTTTGTGTAATTTGAAGAACCTACATTATTAGAGGTAGATAATGAATCAGTTAATCAGTTAATTTCCTGGATCCTGCCAGATGGCATTTCTTAATATACTTCACTCTGGATGCCAATCTTTTGAAATCTAATTAGCTAGAAAAAGTGTTCTGCAAATAATCTGGAATCTAAACTAAAAAGCAGAAGAGTTTTTTTTTTCTAACAGTAGAGATGCTTGTCTAATCTGCTACATCCTCCTATTTCTTCCTAGGCCCTCCTTCAAGGTTTTTCTGCTATTCCTCCCTCTAGATAAGAAATTGTGCAATTTGAAGATAATAGCAATAGCAATACTGCTTAGACTTATAAACCACTTCACAGTGCTTTACAGCCCTCCCTAAGTGGAGGAGGAGGTGGCGCAGCAGTTAGAGTGCAGTACTGCAGGCCACTTTAGCTGACTGTGTTCAGCAGCTCAGCGGTTCAAATCTCACCGGTTCAAGGTTGACTCAGCCTTCCATCCTTCCGGGGTAGGTAAAATGAGGACCCAGATTGTTGGGGGCAAAGTAAATATATATATATATATATACATACACATACATACATACATATATATATATATATATATATATATATATATATATATATATATACATACATACATACATACATACATACATACATATATATACATACATACATACATACATACATATATATGTTAGTCAAATAGTAATGATCACCAAGAGAGTATCTATAAAAATAGAATTTTAATCCACCGAGCTTTCGTCAAACACAATTGACATCGTCAGGGTTAAAAGGTAAGTGACGGGGGAGAGTCTTATATACAGCTGTTTAGTGTCTGCTTCCGGCTCCTGGAGCGTGTCATAGGCCCCAGCTGATCGGGTTGGGTCTCCAGCCTACATCCCACATTACTAGTCTGCATTCTGTCATAAGTTGTTTCAGAGTTGGGAGTCCAGATCTTTTTGCCTTCCTTGCTCATAGCCTCCCCCCCACCACCATCCCACACACGACTTCCCTCTACGAGTGGGGGTGGGCAATTATCACTTTCAGTATCCTTACAAGCCTCACGGCTATTTTGGTCTTGTTTATCCGTCTCCCGGAATTGTGCCCTAGATTCATAACCCCCGCCCATATTGTTCCTCCTCCCCTCCTTCTTCCCCTGGGTTCCCCTGTACGGTCCGCTGTTCGTTCCCACACGCTCTGTCTTGCGCACCGTCAAGATGTTTTTTGTCGTTGTCCTATTGTCAGTGGCTCGTTGTTCCATCCGTTGCCGGTGGGCAACGTTACCGTCCGTCCTTGGTTCTCCATTCCCACTCCATACGGTGCTCTTCCCCTTTAATTGTAGTCGCTGTTTCATCCCATAACTTTGCGCTGGGGGTGTCGAAGGGGGGTGCATTCTCCTGCTGGATTGCGATCGAGTTGTCATGCTGTGTCTGGTAGCCTCCTCATGGGGGGGTTCATCGTCGTTCTCCTCATCTCTACCGGACCTGGTTGTATTCCGTTTTTCTTCCAGTTTCTCGAATCCCCATCCATTTCCATTCCATCTCCATGCTGTTCCGTTCTCTACGGATCGTGGCGAATCCGTCCGCAGTTGTCTGCCAGGACTGGTCTGTAGTTGTTCCAAGAAGGGGGGGCCATCAGTGGGGGCTGCATTAATGTGATTATATGAGGAGGGGGGTCGAGCGATGTCTTCTGGATAGTAAGTCTTTGAATTAAGTCCCCTCTCCCGGTTAATGCGGCTACCAGCATTCCATATTTTCAGAGCCTGGTGTGCTGCACACAAATCCACACGCCTATTGATGGATTCAGTTTCTGAGAACCATGCCTCTTTTAATAAGCGGCCTCTTTTTGTGATATCATTAGCCAAGATTTGGGCATTCTCAAAATCAAAACGATGGCCGTATTCTACTGCATGAGCCCAAATCTGGGAGTGTTGTTCACCCCGTCTAATGGCTAGCCTATGCTCATGTAGGCGGGTCTTAAGTCTTTTCGAGGTCTCGCCTATGTAATTACTCTGGCAATCCGCACAGTTGATTTTATAAACTATGGCTGATCTCTCGGCGGTGGGGAGCTGATCTTTGGGGCGCATCACCTTAGCTCGTATGGTTTGGGTGGGTTTGTGGGCTACCTGTATGTTGTGGGGTGCCAGAAGCCTGGCTGTAGCCTCTGACACGTTTCTGATGTACGGTAGTGACACGCGTGTGACCCGTGTCTGGAGGTCCTCTCTTGATTGTCCATTATGTAGTCCGGGTGCCATACTGTGTCGCTTAATAAACCTCGGGGGATACCCATTCATTCGGCATATGCGGAATAGATGTTTTCTTTCTTCTGCCTTAGCTTCCATGGTGCTGCAGTGCGACTGTACCCGTTTGAACAAGGTCTTAATACAGCTGGCTTTATGGGAGGCCGGATGATTACTATGGAAATGGAGGATGCGGTCCGTATGAGTGGGCTTCCGATAGACCTTGGTGTTTAGAGTTCCATCTGGGGAACGTTGGACCAGTACGTCCAAGAAGGCTATCGAGCCCCGGACCTCCTCCTCCAACGTAAACTTAATGTCCGGATATATTGAATTTAATACTCCCATAAAGCCGGCTAAATGGTCTCGTTTGACGACCGCAAAAGTGTCGTCAACGTACCGTGCCCAAAACTTGGGCTGTTGACGGGTCATAGCCTCGTGTTCTAATTGTTGTAGAACCGCTTCTGCCACCACGCTGGATATTGGGGAGCCCATCGGTGTACCTTTGACCTGTTCATATATATTCCCTTGAAAGGAGAAGTAGGTTGTAAGACATAGCTCAATGAGTTGCGTTAGGTCCCCCGGTTGCAGGGAATCCCGGTGTCCGGTTTTTCCTAGTTTTTCTAATCTATCCCTTAGGACTCTCAGGGCCAGTTCTTGGGGGATGGAGGTGAAGAGTGAGGTGACGTCGAAAGAGACCATCACCTCATCCTCCTCCACCCTAAGGGTCCTGATCCTCCCCAGGAATTCCTCTGCGGATCTGACTGTAGTGGGGCTGCCATCGACCAGGTAGGATATACGGTCACTAAGCCACTTCGCCAACCCTGAGATGGGAGTGCCTCTAAACGACACGATAGGGCGAAGTGGAATATCCTGCTTATGGATTTTTGGCAGTCCATAAAACCTCGGGAGCGCAGAATCATTGGGTCGTATTCTCCTTAAGGTATCTTCATCAAGTTTCTTTGATCGTTTAAAACTATCAAGTAACTTGTTGATTTTATTTTTCAGGGCCACCATGGGGTCTTTCTTAATAATTCTGTAAGCAGTCTTGTCATTTAGTAACTGCAGCGCTTTGGCCACATAGAGTGCCCTGTCCATCACCACTGTGGCCCTCCCCTTATCAGCGGGGGTATCACAATGGTGGCGTCCCTCTTAAGATGTTCCAGGGCCTCCGTTTCATCCCTAGGTAACACTTGGTGGTGCCTATGATGCATAAGCAACCCCGTGACCTGCTGCCTGATTAAATTCGCCGAATTTTCTCCCAAATCCTCGTGGTGCATAGCCGGTTCCAACGCGGCAACGAAGTCTAACAGATTCGCATCCATCAGGTTATATCCTGCGTTGCGCTGCAACAGCGCAAGTTGGGGGCGGGTGAGGGTCTTTGAGGATAAATTATGTACCACATTATCCATATACCTATTACCCTTTAATCCCCGTAAAGTGTCTATCTTACGTTGGAGGCGTATGGCAGTCTGTTGATTGGTTCTCTCCGCCATTGACCGAACGTGCTGGTCGAGCATTTGGAAGTGTTGCTCTGATAAATCTCTGTTACATTGTTCACGAAGACAGTTGGCTCCCGTCTTCAAGGTTCCCACTCGACGGTGTTGATCATTAATGAGTGCTCGTACCGTGCGGCGTTGGAATTGTCTCACCGCTAACTGGCATTCAGCAGAGTTCACTGCAGGTCTCCTCATTAATGATTTGGGTGGGAGTTCTTCACGCATGCAGGCGTGCAGGAAGGCTAACTTGCGATAACAAGCCGAGATACGGCATACCGACTTCTCCCAGCGCCTTGCCTTGAGCAAAACTGCTCTGTTATAATGATTGGAAATAAAAACAAAAACATGACTCTTGGGAATATTCATGTTAGTCAAATAGTAATGATCACCAAGAGAGTATCTATAAAAATAGAATTTTAATCCACCGAGCTTTCGTCAAACACAATTGACATCGTCAGGGTTAAAAGGTAAGTGCCGGGGGAGAGTCTTATATACAGCTGTTTAGTGTCTGCTTCCGGCTCCTGGAGCGTGTCATAGGCCCCAGCTGATCGGGTTGGGTCTCCAGCCTACATCCCACATTACTAGTCTGCATTCTGTCATAAGTTGTTTCAGAGTTGGGAGTCCAGATCTTTTTGCCTTCCTTGCTCATAGCCTCCCCCCCACCACCATCCCACACACGACTTCCCTCTACGAGTGGGGGTGGGCAATTATCACTTTCAGTATCCTTACAAGCCTCACGGCTATTTTGGTCTTGTTTATCCGTCTCCCGGAATTGTGCCCTAGATTCATAACCCCCGCCCATATTGTTCCTCCTCCCCTCCTTCTTCCCCTGGGTTCCCCTGTACGGTCCGCTGTTCGTTCCCACACGCTCTGTCTTGCGCACCGTCAAGATGTTTTTTGTCGTTGTCCTATTGTCAGTGGCTCGTTGTTCCATCCGTTGCCGGTGGGCAACGTTACCGTCCGTCCTTGGTTCTCCATTCCCACTCCATACGGTGCTCTTCCCCTTTAATTGTAGTCGCTGTTTCATCCCATAACTTTGCGCTGGGGGTGTCGAAGGGGGGTGCATTCTCCTGCTGGATTGCGATCGAGTTGTCATGCTGTGTCTGGTAGCCTCCTCATGGGGGGGTTCATCGTCGTTCTCCTCATCTCTACCGGACCTGGTTGTATTCCGTTTTTCTTCCAGTTTCTCGAATCCCCATCCATTTCCATTCCATCTCCATGCTGTTCCGTTCTCTACGGATCGTGGCGAATCCGTCCGCAGTTGTCTGCCAGGACTGGTCTGTAGTTGTTCCAAGAAGGGGGGGCCATCAGTGGGGGCTGCATTAATGTGATTATATGAGGAGGGGGGTCGAGCGATGTCTTCTGGATAGTAAGTCTTTGAATTAAGTCCCCTCTCCCGGTTAATGCGGCTACCAGCATTCCATATTTTCAGAGCCTGGTGTGCTGCACACAAATCCACACGCCTATTGATGGATTCAGTTTCTGAGAACCATGCCTCTTTTAATAAGCGGCCTCTTTTTGTGATATCATTAGCCAAGATTTGGGCATTCTCAAAATCAAAACGATGGCCGTATTCTACTGCATGAGCCCAAATCTGGGAGTGTTGTTCACCCCGTCTAATGGCTAGCCTATGCTCATGTAGGCGGGTCTTAAGTCTTTTCGAGGTCTCGCCTATGTAATTACTCTGGCAATCCGCACAGTTGATTTTATAAACTATGGCTGATCTCTCGGCGGTGGGGAGCTGATCTTTGGGGCGCATCACCTTAGCTCGTATGGTTTGGGTGGGTTTGTGGGCTACCTGTATGTTGTGGGGTGCCAGAAGCCTGGCTGTAGCCTCTGACACGTTTCTGATGTACGGTAGTGACACGCGTGTGACCCGTGTCTGGAGGTCCTCTCTTGATTGTCCATTATGTAGTCCGGGTGCCATACTGTGTCGCTTAATAAACCTCGGGGGATACCCATTCATTCGGCATATGCGGAATAGATGTTTTCTTTCTTCTGCCTTAGCTTCCATGGTGCTGCAGTGCGACTGTACCCGTTTGAACAAGGTCTTAATACAGCTGGCTTTATGGGAGGCCGGATGATTACTATGGAAATGGAGGATGCGGTCCGTATGAGTGGGCTTCCGATAGACCTTGGTGTTTAGAGTTCCATCTGGGGAACGTTGGACCAGTACGTCCAAGAAGGCTATCGAGCCCCGGACCTCCTCCTCCAACGTAAACTTAATGTCCGGATATATTGAATTTAATACTCCCATAAAGCCGGCTAAATGGTCTCGTTTGACGACCGCAAAAGTGTCGTCAACGTACCGTGCCCAAAACTTGGGCTGTTGACGGGTCATAGCCTCGTGTTCTAATTGTTGTAGAACCGCTTCTGCCACCACGCTGGATATTGGGGAGCCCATCGGTGTACCTTTGACCTGTTCATATATATTCCCTTGAAAGGAGAAGTAGGTTGTAAGACATAGCTCAATGAGTTGCGTTAGGTCCCCCGGTTGCAGGGAATCCCGGTGTCCGGTTTTTCCTAGTTTTTCTAATCTATCCCTTAGGACTCTCAGGGCCAGTTCTTGGGGGATGGAGGTGAAGAGTGAGGTGACGTCGAAAGAGACCATCACCTCATCCTCCTCCACCCTAAGGGTCCTGATCCTCCCCAGGAATTCCTCTGCGGATCTGACTGTAGTGGGGCTGCCATCGACCAGGTAGGATATACGGTCACTAAGCCACTTCGCCAACCCTGAGATGGGAGTGCCTCTAAACGACACGATAGGGCGAAGTGGAATATCCTGCTTATGGATTTTTGGCAGTCCATAAAACCTCGGGAGCGCAGAATCATTGGGTCGTATTCTCCTTAAGGTATCTTCATCAAGTTTCTTTGATCGTTTAAAACTATCAAGTAACTTGTTGATTTTATTTTTCAGGGCCACCATGGGGTCTTTCTTAATAATTCTGTAAGCAGTCTTGTCATTTAGTAACTGCAGCGCTTTGGCCACATAGAGTGCCCTGTCCATCACCACTGTGGCCCTCCCCTTATCAGCGGGGGTATCACAATGGTGGCGTCCCTCTTAAGATGTTCCAGGGCCTCCGTTTCATCCCTAGGTAACACTTGGTGGTGCCTATGATGCATAAGCAACCCCGTGACCTGCTGCCTGATTAAATTCGCCGAATTTTCTCCCAAATCCTCGTGGTGCATAGCCGGTTCCAACGCGGCAACGAAGTCTAACAGATTCGCATCCATCAGGTTATATCCTGCGTTGCGCTGCAACAGCGCAAGTTGGGGGCGGGTGAGGGTCTTTGAGGATAAATTATGTACCACATTATCCATATACCTATTACCCTTTAATCCCCGTAAAGTGTCTATCTTACGTTGGAGGCGTATGGCAGTCTGTTGATTGGTTCTCTCCGCCATTGACCGAACGTGCTGGTCGAGCATTTGGAAGTGTTGCTCTGATAAATCTCTGTTACATTGTTCACGAAGACAGTTGGCTCCCGTCTTCAAGGTTCCCACTCGACGGTGTTGATCATTAATGAGTGCTCGTACCGTGCGGCGTTGGAATTGTCTCACCGCTAACTGGCATTCAGCAGAGTTCACTGCAGGTCTCCTCATTAATGATTTGGGTGGGAGTTCTTCACGCATGCAGGCGTGCAGGAAGGCTAACTTGCGATAACAAGCCGAGATACGGCATACCGACTTCTCCCAGCGCCTTGCCTTGAGCAAAACTGCTCTGTTATAATGATTGGAAATAAAAACAAAAACATGACTCTTGGGAATATTCATGTTAGTCAAATAGTAATGATCACCAAGAGAGTATCTATAAAAATAGAGTTTTAATCCACCGAGCTTTCGTCAAACACAATTGACATCGTCAGGGTTAAAAGGTAAGTGCCGGGGGAGAGTCTTATATACAGCTGTTTAGTGTCTGCTTCCGGCTCCTGGAGCGTATCATAGGCCCCAGCTGATCGGGTTGGGTCTCCAGCCTACATCCCACATTACTAGTCTGCATTCTGTCATAAGTTGTTTCAGAGTTGGGAGTCCAGATCTTTTTGCCTTCCTTGCTCATAGCCTCCCCCCCACCACCATCCCACACACGACTTCCCTCTACGAGTGGGGGTGGGCAATTATCACTTTCAGTATCCTTACAAGCCTCACGGCTATTTTGGTCTTGTTTATCCATCTCCCGGAATTGTGCCCTAGATTCATAACCCCCGCCCATATTGTTCCTCCTCCCCTCCTTCTTCCCCTGGGTTCCCCTGTACGGTCCGCTGTTCGTTCCCACACGCTCTGTCTTGCGCACCGTCAAGATGTTTTTTGTCGTTGTCCTATTGTCAGTGGCTCGTTGTTCCATCCGTTGCCGGTGGGCAACGTTACCGTCCGTCCTTGGTTCTCCATTCCCACTCCATACGGTGCTCTTCCCCTTTAATTGTAGTCGCTGTTTCATCCCATAACTTTGCGCTGGGGGTGTCGAAGGGGGGTGCATTCTCCTGCTGGATTGCGATCGAGTTGTCATGCTGTGTCTGGTAGCCTCCTCATGGGGGGGTTCATCGTCGTTCTCCTCATCTCTACCGGACCTGGTTGTATTCCGTTTTTCTTCCAGTTTCTCGAATCCCCATCCATTTCCATTCCATCTCCATGCTGTTCCGTTCTCTACGGATCGTGGCGAATCCGTCCGCAGTTGTCTGCCAGGACTGGTCTGTAGTTGTTCCAAGAAGGGGGGGCTCCCGTCTTCAAGGTTCCCACTCGACGGTGTTGATCATTAATGAGTAATGATCACCAAGAGAGTATCTATAAAAATAGATACTCCATAAAACCTCAGGGCCTATATATATATACATTGCTTACTGGTGTACACCGCTTAGAGAGTGCTTGCACTTAAAGCGGTATATAAGTCTCATAAATAAATAAATAAAGTGGTTTACAGCCTATTTTCCCCAACAATCTGGGTCCTCATTTTACCAACCTCAGAAGGATGGAAGGCTGAGTCAACCCTGAGACAGTGAGAATAGAACTGCCAAACTGCTGTCAAAAAAAATATATATTGAGCGTCTATCTGTGTTTTTACTTGGACTTTCATGACAGTGTTTCAGATGAATCCACTTCCACAAGGCCTGCCCTTTTCTTTGGTGTCCCCCACCTTCCTGAGTGGAGATGGTCCTCTCTGGACAAGGGATGCAGTCATAGCAGCAAATTGGTTCTCCTTCTCGTTTCTGCTTGACAAATCCAGGATGACAATTTTCCACACATTGGGACTGAGGCAGAGACTAAGCAGAAAAGTAAGGAATTCGAAAGAAAATAGATTGGAACTAAGCATGCATGAAAATGGATGTAGACATTAACATTAGCCAAATAGTTCCTGGGCTTCACTTAGATAAATATGAAATCACTGATTCATTCCAAACAGATTGAAAAGAGATAAATACTGGCAGATTGCTCATTTTTGTCACTCCCCTTTGCTTTTACCATCTAACATTGAAATAAAGGATTTTTCTACTTTAAAAAGTCTGAAAGGATGGAATTGAAAAAAAAAATAAGTCTTGACAGCCAGTTTGGTTCCTCCTCCTAGGCTTGTTAACATGCATTTCTCCACTCTTTACATAACTACGATTTTAAAGTACAGTATGACGATCTTCCGTTAAAGTTTGGAAAAGAAATTATCATAAAAGGTGTATTATTTTTTATTAGATTAGATTTATCAAATAAAATAAAACTATAGCGAAGGAAGAAACTTTGGACCAGTAGGATCCAGATAGGCTTCTTCTGGAGTATATAAAACATTGTAAAACTGCTTTTCTTTGGGTCAAAGTCTTGTTTCGGTGCTTCAGTTTTCCAGGTTATGGGTATTATTGTTGTTATTGTTGTTGTTAATTGCGAAGTCATGTCCGACCCATCGTGACCCCATGGATAACGTTCCTCCAGGTCTTCCTGTCTTCTACCATCTTCTGGAGTCCATTTAAGTTCACACCTACTGCTTCAGTGACTCCATCCAGCCATCTCATTCTCTGTCGTCCCCTTTTTCTATTGCCCTCATTTTTTTCCAGCATTAGGCCCTTCTCCAGTGAGTCCTTCCTTCTCATTAGGTGGCCAGAGTATTTGAGTTTCAGCTTCAGGATCTGGCCTTCTAAAGAGCAGTTGGGGTTGATCTCTTCTAGGACTGACCGGTTTGAATGCTTTGCAGTCCAAGGGACTCACAGGAGTCTTCTCCAGCACCATAGTTCAAAGGCCTCAATTCTTTGGCGCTCAGCCTTTCTTATGGTCCAACTTTCACAGCCATACATTGCATGGGTATTAGCTCACATCAAAACAGCCTTCATGATTTCATGTGAACTGAAATCTTTGGACCTTCTTCAGATGAGTAGAAGACCCATGGCTCATCCCAGTAGGGTGAAAGAGAGCTATGGATAATTCTGGCCAGGTTTTTGCAGCTCAAAATCATTATAGAACACCAGTGACCTTTCAAGAGAGACATTCCTCAATCTTCAGAAGGTGAGACTTATTTTGCACAAGGACCAACAAAACTTCTAACCAGTCATAACTATATTTCATCTGATTCAGTCCAAACCTTAATGTAGACACTGGTTAAAAAAAATCTGAGTCTTTTGGCAACACAAATGCCAGCACTTAAATATTTCTTAACAACTTGATCTATGGTCTCCAACCTAAAGAATAATCACCCACCATCCAATATTGGATGTGTCTGAATCAGTTTAAAAGAATATTCCTTATCATCGCATCTGAAGGACACTTTTATAAATAGTACTGAAGTTACTATAAGCAATCTAACAAAATGTTAAGTTTTCTCTTCTGAACATTCAACTCTCAATGAGGGTCATCTGCCATGGTGACTAGAATTAACCGACTTGAAGTGGATCATAATCTTTAGAAAACAAGAGAAAACACAGCAATATTTTACCCACCTTGTTGAGCAGATTTAGCCATGAAAGAGCAATTTGGTTAATAATAAGTCTCTGTCTTTCAATACTCCCCAGTTTCCTTTTAATCAAATCCCCCTCAGATGAAATCACCAAGACTTCAATGTCCATGTCTGATGTTACTTCTCCATTATGGTCCATGTAAAGATTCCACTGGGAAAGGTTGTAGAATTCATTCTTCTCCAGAAAGGCATGGAACTAGAATGGAGACATCCAGGAATTTTAAAAGCAGAAACCTTGGTTTGCTATCCCACCTGGTATTTTCATGCATGACTTTTTCTTCTACAGTTTTTTTTTAAATATACAAACATATTTACTGTGTTTCCTGGAAAAATAAGACCAAGTCTCATATATATATATATATATATATATATATATATATATATATATATATATATATATATATATAGCTGAAAACACCAGCCTGAAGATCACGAATGGGACTTTGTCGAAACATCGCCAAGACACTTCCAATTTTAGGCGGGAGAAAACCCAAATAACCAAAGACCTACACACATATATATACACATACACATACACATACACATAGACAGACAGACAGACAGACAGACAGAGATAGATGTAGATATAGATATAGATATAGATATAGATACTATCAAAATATATCTGGCACCAGGTCCTTGATAAATTATACCCCAAGCAAATCGATTGACCAGGTCTGTTAGTGTTTTATAGCACAAGAGGTTCATATGATTCCCCTCTTTCTCTAAAGCACGTGGGCCAGATGTGTCATCTGGAAGCTGCGCCCACCCCATTGCCGGCAATTGCAAAACTGTCCCGATACATCTCACAATGTCACATGATGTCACAAGTTTGATATGTCTGCTCTAATGGATTCCTTCTTTAAAGAAATTTTGGATCCCTGTTGGAACCCCATACCTGCCACGACTGCAGCCTTGGAGCCTCCAGTGTCTCTTGGGCCTCCTTCCTTCTCTTCCAGGATCTGGACGAATATGCAGCCTTCAAGACATGGGCCAGAGTCATAAAGATGATGTAAACAGAGTCACTATTTGCAACAAACAACCCATTCAAGTCACCTTCTGTCTCCACTGGAGTTTTTTGGGTGCATCTTTTCCGGCCTTTCACAGAAAAAACATGCTTTGAAAAAAAACACTGAAAATTCTTCTCTTCATACTGGGAGTCTACAATGGAAAAGGGTTCAAAAGCACCATATTTTGGATTTGTTTTTTGCTTAAATTCAAAGCTCCAAATACTATGGATGTATTTGTGATATCCAAGATGGATTATTATATAGTTTCCCAAAGTTGTGGTGATCCAGATTTTCTCTTCAATGTGTCCTGACAAAGAGTCAAGAGTTAAATGAAAAATATGAAATGTGCTTGAAACGATAATATGTTCTGTGAAGTGAACAAAGACATTGACTTGTTTCCACTGAGAGTTGGAATCCCTGAAGGGTGCTGGATGTCTAGCCATTGAGAATCGTTGTGATATAACAACACAAATTCCATTCCTGACAAGCAAAGGAGGGAAAGTCCTCAGGAAATTTTCTCCCTCCTCTGTGTCTGGAGCAAGAAGACCAATCAAGGTCCATCTAAAATGCAAGAGCACTTGGACAATTGCTGAATACTGAAACCCCTCTTTGGGGAGCATCCGGTGGAAAAAAGGGAATTTACTTTTATCACTCAGAGTCTCTGAAACAATTCTATGACTGATCTGGAAAAGCAACAAAGAATGCTGTATTATATTTGAGATCAGGCCAAGTCCAAAATATGAGTTTTTAATAAATCTAACCTTGTTTTGGTAAACAACTTAGAATAGTTTGTTGATTGGCCATTGTTGAAAATATTAAACACAGAATATTAAGAAGACTTTATATAAAAATGGAACATGAGAAAAATTTAAAAAGAATAACAATCAAAATGCAAATCGTATTTCTCTATCACCCCTAAAATTTAATGCAGTTAGACTCACATATGCAGATGTTAACTGAAGTATATTGTTCCAATAAAGGGCCATATTATATTTAGTTTTTGAAGACTGCTACCTCTTTCTCTGCCTCTATATTTCAGATTCTTTGTACAGCCATCTTTTTACTTTCTTCTCCAGTTGTACAAGAGACAGGGAGATCATAGTTTCTCATATAATTTATCAGTTGTATAAACCGAGAGAATAGAATTCTTTATTGGCCAAATGTGGTTGGACACACAAGGAATTTGTCTCCGGTGCATAAGCTCTCAGTGTACATAAAACTAACAGTGATAATTATGATCGTATACAACATGAAAATGCATTCATCATAAATCATAAGAGGCAAAACCTAGTGATAGTCATAGAGTACTAGCTAAGCAAACAACATAAATCATACTAGGATACTAAAAAAAACCTCAATATATATTGTAAGATATAAGCAGTAAAGTTATAGATAGTAATAGGAAAAATAAGAAGTACCATAGCAATACAGCTTTACTAAATATATTGACAGTATTGTAGGAATTAGCTGTTAAGCAGAATGATGGCATGGGGAAAACAACGTCTTCTGGTATGCAATGCCCTATAGCGTCATCTTGAGGGAAGAAGTTGAAATAGTTTATGTCCTGGATGTGAAGGGTCTATAGATATTTTCACCGCCCTCTTTCTTGCTCATGCAGTATACAGGTTCTCAATGGAAGGTAGGCTGATAGCAATTGTTTTTTTCTGCAGTTCTAACTATTCGTTGAAGTCTATGTCATGCACCCACTACCACTCCACTCACTTTACTATATAGACAAACACATACACAAACCTGTGGTACTTTGTAGGTGCCTACTAAGGTTGACATCTGGATGGAAATCTCCCTGTCAACTGCATCAAGAAGAGTCAAAAGTTTGTCTTTTCTTCCACAGCTGAAGTTGGGAACATTGGCTTTTCCAGTAGAGAGCATGTCCATCAAGACTTCTGAAGTGCCAAGTGTGTTCAGATAGTTGTCATGGATATTGTAGCCAAGTGTGAGATTGCACAGAAGCTCAATATTCTTGTTGATCACTTGAATGGTGAAAATAAACCGTTCTATTCCTTTGAAAGTATAAGGTTCACTAGTGTAAAAATATGTTTTGGTTAATACAAGAATCATCAACAGCAGTAATAAAATACCTTTTTTCCCAATTTCATCCTCTTTATGACTATTGAATCTGAAGCCAATATTGATCGAAAACAAGAGGCAAATGATAGTCACCATCAACACTCAATATTTGTAAATGTTGAGAAAATGGGAAGCAGGTAAGAATCACAACTAGTTTATTATTTATAGCAGCAGTAATTTTCATCAGCAGATTATCCCCTATGCAAAAGAATTCATTTTTTAAAGTACAACCATCATAAAAGGAAGAGAATATTTCATAAGTGACCCAGAAAAGCTGTTCTGAAAACAAGTCATCTTCTATTCGTATAAGGATCAGGCACTAAATATCAATGAGCAATTATAAAAAATATGGAAATGAGCTGGTCAGGATTAACTACAACAATAGCTACTTTAAACAAAAGTCATTATTAAAGTCATAAATTCTAGATTCGATATGGAGAGAAAAATAATGTGGACTTCTTTCTGATTTTTTTTTCTGATCCATCTTTGTATTGTCTCTTCCACTAAATAAGACAAAAAGAAACCCACAGAAATCTGATCAATCAACAAAATTAATCAGTTCCTAAAATATAGGAGTAAGCAGAATAAGGAGAAAAGAATGAGAGTGTTTGAACTGCAGGTGGAAGGAATGCAATTTCATCACACTGGGTAACTTACAAGTCAGACTGACTACAAGGAAGCAGGTTGAAATATAATATTTTCTGGTATTGTGTTACTGCACTGGTGACTATACCAATGAGATGGTCTCCTGGCCTGTAGTAGCTCCATGGTCTTTTTCTATCCTCGAGCACCGAATTCAGTGGACATTTCATTCTAAGCTTCCCAGAGATTGGCAGGGACACCAGTAACATCACAAGCAGAAGCAGGAGGCCCATAATTCATGGAGCTGAATCAATCGCTTGTTTCCAAAGAAGAGTTAGATGATTTCAAAGCACTCTCAGAAAATGGAATATCCAGTGGCTTTCCTTATTCAAACAGAAATAAACCAAGCTTCAGGACAGTCGCTGCCTGTGTCCTAAATCTTGTGCAAACCATTCAGCATCAATAGAGGCTTTTAATCATTTTCTGATGCAAGATCCTTCCATGTGCTTCGGACTGTCAAAGGCAGTCACTGGAGAAGAAGCAGTAGACGTCTCAAAGTCTGGGATTGTGATAATTACTGCGAGTGATAATTTGTCCTAAGGACCTCTTCCAGGGCTTCATGTACAGAGGGGCAGCTGGAGAAAAGGATTTTTGTGAAATGTTGCAGATACATCCCTGGAGACACTCTTCAATAATGGCTGTCATCTTTCCTGTCAAGACATGTCCTGAAAGTGATGCTGGAGGAAGATGCTGCAATAGCCAAGGAACTGACTTCTGCTGTCCACCATGGTGGCAGATGGTCTCCAGAGAATGCTAGAGAAGGTCACCCAGAGCTATGTAATTTGGTGGCAGTCTTGGTTCTTGACACTTAACTCTCTAACACCATCTGCACCCTTGAACCCTGTCTAATGTTAAGAGCAGGTCTTTGTCATTTTCTTTTCTGTGAGATCCCCAGATATGAATCCTAATTTGGAGATGATTTTAAAATTCTTTGTGCCTGAAGTGGCATTTCATTTCCATCTGTAAAATTTTGGGGATGAGAGCTGACTAAGAGGCAGGAAAGTGACAGTCTGTAGATTATATTCTTGGGTAAATGGGGAGAAATTTAGAGAGGGATAGATTTTTTAAAATTATTATTTTCCTTGACTCTCTGTCTTCCTTCACTATTCAGGAAAGACACTTTATATTTTAAAGTTTCATTAAATAAAGAGTGGGTGTGAAGTCTGCAGCTGAGATGGTGGTGGTGCTCACAGCATGGTGGATGGGGTGACCTGATTTCTTGCCAGACCCACCCAGAAACTGGTTTAGGGATATATAGAGGTCCTTTCTCTGGTGCCATGGATGCATTTTGTGGGATGGGCTCCATTTGACATTCCCATCTCTCAGTCTATGTCTCTCTCTCTCTCACTCACACACACACACACACACACACACACACACACATACACCATGCATAAGTGGTTTGAGGTGCAATTGGATGACCTGTGTTCCTGCTTTATCATGGGCCATTTATTGTTGAGATTAGATTTCTTATCTGGAGAACAGATGGAGATGAAATGTCACTTGATAGGTATAGCTTAGCTTTGAATCAAAAACTGGGGGTTTGTGTGAGAGCAGCTTGCTGAGGGGATAGGCAGGTCCATCCTAAAGTGAGGAACAGAGAAAGTGAGGAAGTTGTCCTACTTTATTGCCTTCAACTTCTACTCTCAAGGTCTGGGCACTAGACGAGATGGGATAAATTGCTCTTTTTAATCAATATGTATTTTTTTCCCCAGGGGAGACGAGGAAGGGTGGCTGTTTTCATTTGCATATCAAGATTCTGACTGATTATCTCAACAAGATAAAACACAGCTGAGACATTCCAATCTCTAATGCAAAAGTTTATTGAGTACAGCATATCGGCACTGATGAATAGAAAACTAGCTCTGGCGAAAAGAGCTTCAGAACTGTAATTTAAAAGTGTAGAAACTCACTTCCCCTCTGACAGTGCAAGTCACACTCCCCAATTAAGTGCCAGATATTTGTTATGAAATCTTCAGTTTCCAGTTAATTTGTTTCTCCATGGACCTTGGTTCCCAGGTGGACCATTTACAGATGTGCTGAGCACTTCGAACATTCTCCCTCCCCCCTGCATCTGTTGGTAAGCTAACGAGCAATAATGGCTGAAACAGAATCAGTTTCTTTGGAGCTTGACAGACTGATCCCCTAGAAACCGGAAGGAACCTGAAAAACAATAAAGACAATTTACTTGTCTTGCTAGGATCTGGGTTTTCAGGGATACTATTTATGCAATTTCTCTGCTAAGTGATCTGCCTTAACAAGTATGGGTTTTTTGTGTATCTAGCCTTCAACATTGCGTAACCCTTCCACTGGATTAGGTACTGCAACTTCCCCTGTGGATTCTAGAGTCATAATGTGTCATAATTGGTTTCATAATGTGTCTACCCTCCACTATTATTGGACTGGGGTCTTCTTTCTCAACTAGCCTCATCTTAGAATCCTGAAATGGTTTCAGCAGGCTTCAGTGGAACATCGGGTGTACTTTACTTTGTATTCTGACCAGCCTTATTATATTGTAACCAGATTGATTAATTTTACAATGGGAAATTGCCCTACATAATTCTCACCTAGTTTTTCAAAAGGTTGTTTCAACTTTAGATATTTTGTGGACAGATACATTTTATCTCCTACATGATATGACTCTTGAAGAACTCTCCTTTTATTTGCCTGTTTTTTCTGGCTCTCTGTCACTTTGCCTAAGGCTTTTTTACGTTGTTCCAGATACTCTGGAATGAGTGTACCCACTCAGCTAAAGTACCTAAGGAGGGAGGCTCCTTAGGGCATTCTGTCATAGGTGCAAATCCCAGCCCTGTGGCTACTTTAAAGGGAGTGAACCCTGTGTTACTGTGTACTTTGCTGTTATAGGCCACCTCAGCGAATAGCAGGAGTCCTGCCCTGTTAGATTGCTGTAGTTTATACAACAATGCAGGTACTATTCCACCATGACACCAAGCTGGCAGGAATATCCAACACTCCAGAAGACAGGTTTAGGATACAGGAGGATCTGGACAGACTTGAACATTGGGTACTATCTCACAAAATGAAATTCAATGGTGAAAAAAGTAAGGTTCTACATTTAGGCAAGAAAAACCAAATGCACAGGTATAGTATAGGGGGTACCTTCTGTTATGGTTCCGGCTAATGAAACACTTCAAAGAACTTCCAGGCATTGATTTTCCTAAAAGTCTTTATTTATGTTACAAAATGTCGGCACAGGCATAACGAAGGTATGCGAAGATCTAAATTCTCTTCCCCTAAGCAATTAAATTATCAGCATGTTCCCTCCCTAAATTAGCTGTCATATATCACGTTATCCATACAAAATGAAGCAGGGCACAGGCTAATAGAATTTTGTCAAGAGAATATGATGGTCATAACAAACACTCTTTTCCAACAACCCAAGAGACGGCTCTACACATGGACATCACCAGACGGTCAACATAGAAATCAGATTGACTATGTGCTCTGCAGCCAAAGATGGAGAAGCTCTATACAGTCAGTAAAAACAAGACCAGGAGCTGACTGTGGCTCAGATCATGAGCTTCTTGTTGCAAAATTTAGGCTTAAATTGAAAAAAGTAGGGAAAAGCACTAGGCCACTCAGGTATGAACTAAATCATATTCCTGATGAATATACAGTAGAGGTGACAAATAGATTTAAGGAATTAGATCTGATAGACAGAGTGCCTGAAGAACTATGGATGGAAGTTCGCAACATTGTACAAGAGGTAGCAACTAAAACCATCCCAAAGAAAAAGAAATGCAAGAAAGCAAAATGGCTGTCTGAGGAAGCTTTGCAAATAGCTGAGGAAAGAAGGGAAGCGAAAGGCAAAGGAGAAAGAGAAAGATACACCCAATTGAATGCAGAATTCCAGAGAGTAGCTAGAAGAGATAAGAATGCCTTCTTAAATGAACAGTGCAAAGAAATAGAAGAAAACAACAGAATAGGGAGGACCAGAGATCTCTTCAAGAAAATTGGAGATATGAAGGGAACGTTTCATGCAAAGATGGGCATGATAAAGGACCAAAATGGCAGAGACCTAACAGAGGCAGAAGAGATTAAGAAGAGATGGCAAAACTACACAGAAGAACTATACAAGAATGAGCTTAACATCCCAGATAACCACAATGAGATGGTCACTGACCTCGAACCAGACATCCTAGAATGTGAAGTGAAATGGGCCTTAGAAAATCTGAGCAACAACAAAGCTAGTGGAGGTGACAGTATTCCAGCTGAGCTATTCAAAATCTTAAAAGACGATGCAGTAAAAGTGCTACACTCAATTTGCCAGCAAATTTGGAAAACTCAACAGTGGCCACAGGATTGGAAAAGGTCAGTTTACATTCCAATTCCAAAGAAAGGCAATGCCAAAGAATGTTCAAACTATCGCACCATTGCACTCATTTCACATGCTAGTAAAGTTATGCTTAAAATCCTACAAGCTAGACTCCAGCAGTATGTGGATCGAGAACTACCAGAAGTACAGGCAGGATTTTGAAGAGGCAGAGGAACTAGAGATCAAATTGCCAACATACGCTGGATCATGGAGAAAGCTAGGGAGTTCCAGAAAAACATCTACTCCTGCTTCATTGACTATGCAAAAGCCTTTGATTGTGTGGATCACAACAAAATGTGGCAAGTTCTTAAAGAGATGGGAGTACCAGAACATCTCATTTGTCTCTTGAGAAACCTATATGCGGGTCAAGAAGCAACAGTGAGAACCGAACTCGGAACCACTGATTGGTTCAAAATTGGAAAAGGAGTCCGGCAAGGCTGTATACTGTCGCCCTGCCTATTTAACTTATATGCAGAGCACATCATGAGAAAGGCAGGGCTAGATGAATCAAAAGTTGGAATTAAGATTGCCGGGAGAAATATCAACAACCTAAGATATGCAGATGATACCACTCTAATGGCAGAAAGTGAAGAGGAACTAAAGAGCCTCTTGATGCGGGTGAAGAAGGAGAGTGCAAAAGTTGGCTTGAAACTCAACATTAAGAAAACCAAAATCATGGCATCCGGCCCTCTCAATTCCTGGCAAATAGATGGGGAAGAAATGGAGGTAGTGACAGATTTTATTTTTCTGGGCTCCAAGATCACCTCAGATGGGGACTGCAGCCAAGAAATTAAAAGACGCTTGCTCCTGGGGAGGAAAGCTATGGCAAATCTAGACAGCATACTAAAAAGCAGAGACATCACCCTGCCAACAAAAGTGCGTATAGTCCAGGCCATGGTTTTCCCAGTTGCAATGTATGGCTGTGAAAGTTGGACCATAAGAAAGGCTGAGCGCCAAAGAATTGAGGCCTTTGAACTATGGTGCTGGAGAAGACTCCTGCGAGTCCCTTGGATTGCAAGGCATTCAAATCAGTCAGTCCTAGAAGAGATCAACCCCGACTGCTCTTTAGAAGGCCAGATCCTGAAGTTGAAACTCAAGTACTTTGGCCACCTAATGAGAAGGAAGGATTCACTGGAGAAGAGCCTAATGCTGGGAAAGATTGAGGGCAATAGAAGAAGGGGACGACAGAGAATGAGATGGCTGGATGGAGTCACTGAAGCAGTAGGTGTGAATTTAAATGGACTCCAGAAGATGGTAGAGTACAGGAAGACCTGGAGGAACGTTGTCCCTGGGGTCGCGATGGGTCGGACACGACTTTGCAATTAACAACAACAACAACATCACGCTATGCAATTAGTGTGAAGGTTTCCTTCCTCTCTCTTTCCCGGGCTTTTCCCTCCAATCTCTTCTGTTCTGCATTATCTCTAAAAATACCAGAGAGTTCTGCATATTGTCAAAGCAAGAATATACAGTATTTGCAACGTTGACATCCGGCCCCCCTTACAAGAAGGACAGATCCTGTAAAGTGAACAAAAGCATATGTTAAGGGTTATTTTTCAGTTTGTTGGGATGTTTCACATGAAACCTTTTGAACAATCTGTCAGCTTTCACTTTCACCCAGGTGGTTTCAGACAATGGGTAACCCTTCCATTGTATTAGGTACTGCAAAATACATCATCCCACAGCATGTTGTCTTCAAGTAAACTCCCTTTTCTCATGATAGATTTTTTTTTCCCCTGAATCTTTACCAGCTCCTCTCAAGCTTAGAGGCAGTGGATGGAGTTCAGGACCCCAGGTCGTTTGAAAAGGATTTGGATCTTGGCATGATGTTATGGTTCCAGCTAATAAAACACTTCAAAGAACTTCCAGGCATTGATTTTCCTAAAAGTCTTTATTTATGTTACAAAATGTCGGCACAGGCATAACGAAGGTATGCCAAGATCTAAATTCTCTTCCCCTGAGCAATTAAAATATCAGCATGTTCCCTCCCTAAATTAGCTATCATATATCATGTTATCCAATTAGTGTGAAGGTCAAAGGTTTCCTTCCTCTCTTTTCCCGGGCTTTTCCCTCCACTCTCTTCTGCTCTATATTAACTCTAAAAATACCAGACAGTTCTGCATATTGTCAAAGCAAGAATATACAGTATTTGCAGCATTGACATCTTGCTCAATAGTAGTAACTGTGAGAGGGACCTCAGAGTCCTAGTGGACAATCACTTAAATATGAGCCAGCAGTGTGCTGCAGCTGCCAAAAAGGCCAACACAGTGCTGGGCTGCATTAACAGAGGGATAGAATCAAGATCACGTGAAATATTAATACCACTTTACAATGCCTTGGTAAGGCCACACTTGGAATACTGCATCCAGGTTTGGTCACCACGATGTAAAAAGGATGTTGAGATTCTAGAAGAGTACCAAGAAGAGCAACAAAGATGATTAGGGGACTGGAGGCTAAAGCATATAAGGAAAGGCTGCTGTCTAGTTTAATGAAGAGAAGGACTGGGGGGTGACATGATAGCAGTGTTCCAATATCTCAGGGGCTGCCACAAAGAAGAGGGAGTCAAGCTATTTTCCAAAGCACTTGAAGGCAGGATAAGAAGCAATGGAAGGAAACTAATCAAAGAGAGAAGCAACCTAGAACTAAGGAGAAACTTCCTGACAGTTAGAACAATTAATCAGTGGAACAACCTGCCTCCAGAAGTGGTGAATGCTCCAACTCTGGAAGTTTTTAAGAAGAGACTGGACAGCCATTTTTCTGAAATGGTATAGGGTTTCCTGCCTGAGCATGGGGTTGGACTAGATGATCTCCTAGATCCCTTCCAACTTTATTATTATTATTATTATCGATCATC
The DNA here is from genome assembly GCF_016545835.1 of Crotalus tigris. Lineage (NCBI taxonomy): Eukaryota > Metazoa > Chordata > Lepidosauria > Squamata > Viperidae > Crotalus > Crotalus tigris. The sequence continues at coordinate 216,308 of NW_024097953.1, forward strand.
GCACAGTCAGCCAGATGTTCATATTGGATTTGGCATTTTGTCTACCTATCGAGTCCTTACCCAGGACCTGGGATAGGCAGATGTGGATGTGGGTGTTTGATGGTATTACAGATATCGTCGCAGGATGGAAGCAGTTCCCAATAAGGCTGCCTTTTGCAATTGACTAATAGCGAATTTGTCAATGCCAATGGTGTTCAAGTGGTGCTCCAGTTGTTTTGGGATTGCACCCAAGGAGCCTATGACTATTGGTACTACCCTTGCTTGCTTTTGCCACAGTCTTTCTATTTCTATTTGTAGGTCTTTGTATTTTGTTATCTTCTCCAGTTCTTTCTCGTCTATTCTGCTGTCTCCAGGCACTGTCACGTCCACTATCCAGACTTTTTTGTCTTTCTTATCGACAATTGTTAAGTCTGGGGTGTTATGTTGCAGGTGCTTGTCTGTTTGAATTCTGAAGTCCCAGAGCAGTTTAATTTTATCATTTTCTATGACTTTCTCTATTTTATGATCCCACCAGTTTTTGCTTACAGGCAAATGATATTTTTTGCAGATCTTCCAATGCACCATTGTTGCTACTTTGTCATGCCGCTGCTTGTAATCAGTCTGTGCAATCTTCTTGCAACAGCTTACCAAGTGGTCCACTGTTTCTTCAGCTTCTTTGCACTTACTGTCTGTTGCTGTCTTCTCAATTTTGACTTTGTATGCATTTGTCCTTAAGGCTTGGTCTTGTGCAACCAGAATTAGTCGCTCGGTCTCTTTCTTCAATTTTCCTGCTCTTAGCCACTGCCAGCCTTTCCCAGCTATTTTTTTCATGTATTGGCCATGTAGTGTTTTGTCTTCCCATGCCTCTATTCTGTTCTTCATTTGGTCTTTCGTGTAGGCCAGTTTGGTCTCTCCATTAGTTAGTAAGCCTTCCTGATATACTAATTTCAGTGCATCTTCATCATTGTTCTTCAGATATTCTTCCAAAGCCATTTTTTCTTCTTCAACCATCTGATGTACTTGTAGCATTCCACGCCCACCTATTTGCCTTGGTAGATAAAGTCTATCAATGTCACTGCGTGGATGAAGGGCATGATTCATTGTCATTATTTTTCTGGTCTGCCTATCCATTGCTTTTAGTTCTGCTTGAGTCCAGTCCACTATTCCAGCTGTGTACCTAATGACTGGGATTGCCCAGGTGTTGATTGCCTTTATGGTATTTCCTCCATTGAGTTTGGATTTTAAGATCTTCTTCACTCTCTTGATGTATTCACCTCTAATCTTTTTCTTGACTTTAGTGTGCTTGATATTGTCAGCTTGAAGGATACCCAAGTATTTGTAGTACTCTTCCTCATCCAGACTTTTAATATTATTTTCATGGGACATCTTGATTCCTTCAGTTTTCACTACTTTTCCTTGTTTGATAGTAAGTGTGGCACATTTATCCAAGCCAAACTCCATAACAATATCTTGGCTATATTTACGGACAGTGTTGAGCAGCGATTCTATTTCAGATGATGTTTTTCCATACAGCTTCAGATCATCCATGTAAAGGAGGTGGGATAGTCTGGCAGATGTTTTTGATGTTTGATAGCCATGTCCTGAGTTATTCAGTATTGTTGACAGAGGAAACAGTGCAATAACAAATAGTAATGGTGATAATGAATCTCCTTGAAATATTCCTCTCTTGATATTAACCTCTCCCAGCCTCTCACCATTGATCTGCAACTGTGTCTTCCATTGTGCCATCGATCTTTGCACAAATTTTCTGATGTTTCTACTGACTCCTGTTATTTCTAGGCACTTGATTATCCAATCATGTGGCAGAGAGTCAAATGCCTTTTTGTAGTCAATCCATGCCACATTCAGGTTGGTCTTCCTTCTCTTGCAGTTTTCCAAGATCATTTTGTCTATTAGGAGTTGATCTTTTGTTCCTCTGCTATTGGGGCGGTTTCCTTTCTGCTCAGGTGGAAAGAGATTGTTTTCAACTAGATGCTGTTGTACTGCATCAGCTACCACACCAGTTAGTAATTTGAAAGTTGTTGGTAAGCAGGTAATTGGCCTGTAGTTACCTGGTGTTGCCCCTTTTGCTGGATTTTTCATTATTAGGTAGGTTTTCCCAGTTGTTAGCCACTTTTCAATTTCTCCTCCTTGTAGTATATTGTTGAACTGCTTGGCAATGAGTGGGTGTATAACAGTTAGATGTTTCAACCAAAACCCATGCAGTTCATCTTCACCTGGTGCTGACCAATTTTTGATTTTCTTTGCTCTTTTTTCTACCATTTTTGTTGTTATTACTAGTTCTTTCATTTCAACTTCTGTTTTATTTGCATCCACCTCTTTTAACCAAGCCGCATCCTTGTTGTATTTCTTTGGGTTATCCCAGATCTGCTTCCAGAACTGCACTGTTTCTTCCTTGTCAGGTACTGACTGATTCCTTGCAGTTTCTCCATTGATGGATTGGTAGAAACGTTTCTGATTGGATTGAAATTGGAGGTTCTGCCTATAGTTTGCAATTCGAGCTTCATATCTACTGATTTTCCTGGCTATAGCTATTATTTGTTGCTTTATTATTTTCAGTGCTTCCTTGATCTTCCTTGTTTCTAAGTGGTATTTCTTGATTAGGTATTCTTTGGTCTTCTTGTTATTATTATTATTATTATTATTATTATTATTATTATTATTATTATTATTATTACATTGGCTTCTTCCGTGGCCCCATTTGTACTCAGATGGAAAGCTGAACTAAGCCCCTGGAAAGACCCAATCATCCTTACAAACTCCCACCAGAACCTAGCAGTGAACTGGACCCCTTGGTCTGAGATGATGCACTTGGGCATCCCATGTAGTCAGTAAATGTGCTGCAGAAACATCTTTGGTATCTTCTGAGATGAGGAGAGTTCAGGGCATGTGATGAAATGGGCTTGCTTGAAAAACAGGTCCACGACTGTCCAAATCACGGTGTTCCCCCCATTCTCTGGTAGTTCAACAATGAAATCCATGGCTATCTTTGCCCAGGATCTGGTCAGATCGGCAAGTTGCTGCAACAACCCTTGGTTCTTCCCTGGCATTCTTTTCTTGCTGCACACACAGCAAATCTTTTCACGTAGCTCTCATTGTCCTTTTTCATTTTTGGCCATCAGAACTGACATCTGGCTAGATGCAAAGTCTTTAGAAATCCAAAGTGGCCAGCTTGCTTGGAGGCATGGCTATGTTGCAAAACTTGTAGCTGCAAGCTGTCTGAGACATACCGCTTGTCCCCCTTCCGCTCCAACCCCTTCCTCAGGGTTAGCTCTCTTTGATTAGCCCAAACCATGTGTCAGTTTGTAGGTACTGTTTTAACTGCTGGGCAAAAGCATCTGTAGGAGGTGAGATCCTTTTCTTCTCTTGCAGCTTGGTGGTGGCTTCTGCCACTCACTGCCTCTTAGGGATGATGGAGTTCACCACCCTTCTCTCAATTACTTTTATACTGAGGCATGTGGGACAAGGCATCCACCAGGAAATTCTTCCCCTCCAGGATGTACTTCAACTCAATGTCAAACCGGTTGAAATACTGAGACCACCAGACTTGTCTAGGGTAAAGTTTACAGGGGCTTCTCAAAGCCTTCAAGTTTTCCTGGTCAGTCCACACCTTGAACGGGATTTTACTCTCATGAAATTACCTCCAAGTTAAAAGCACCTGGTTCAGGAAAAATGTCAGCTCCTCTGGGTCTCTGTCAAAAGTAGCTCTGAGTATGGGGGCTGTGGGGCCCTTGTGGCTATCCAATATCTCAGAGGCCACCCCACTCCATAAGGGAATTGTAAGCACCTACCTCAGTTAAACCTCCCAAGAAAGCAGAACTCATGAAACTTGCATTGTCTCAACAGGAACTTTTATTGGAAGATATTGATTAGAAGTATAGTTAGACAGGATCTGAGAATTTCCAACATGAAACATTACATTAAAAGAAACCTTTCAAACCCCACCACAAGTGTCCATCTGGCTGGTTCAAATTGAGCCAATCTATAGGTGTCAAATTGTTGTGGGAAAGAACTGATAAAATGCCATTGTCAAGACTGTCAAGTTTCTCTGCAGCTTCATCCCTCCATCCAGAAATAAGGCAGATGACCTGAGGCACATCCTATTCTCACTCCAAGAAAGATACTTCAAAGAGGATAGAATAAAGCAAAGAAAGTATACCGCAGAATACCCATAAGTCCCCCCTCCTCCCGATTAGAATGGCAGAACCCTAAAATGAAGGCATAAAAAAGAAATGCAAAATACATAGGGGTTCTGACAGGAATATTCATGGTTGGGCTCCAAAGATCAGCTGCTGGGGTTGCTGTGACCAACTTCTCTGGGTCTCTGGGTTGTGGCTGCTGGCTGTGGACCGGCTGCTAAGAACCCTGGATTGGGATTGGGCTAACCATTCCACCAGTTGCAGCTATCATGGTCCTTGGTTGAGACTGAGGTGACGAGGTTAGTGCAGCTGCTGAAATTTGACCGGATTCTGTCTGCAATGGTAGATCCAGTCTTTGGAATGATCCTCCTTGCACTTCCAAGCTCCTGAAACTTTCCCTCAGTCGTTTGACTGACTAACTGCTGCATGTTATCAATATCTCCGCTTCTACTATCTCAGTTTTGGAAGAAGTCGGATCCAGAATAAGCCAGTGGGAACTCGGCCTTGGATGCTTTCCATGCTCCTTCTTGCCAATGCTCCAGGTTTAGCTGTCTGAAGGCCATGGCCGCCCTGGTCCATCCCAGCATCACTGGTGACTCCATCTCCCATGCCTTCACTTTGGGACATGTTGAGGCCGGCTAATTACCAGAATTTCCCTTGGCTCAGACTGGGATTCTGTCCTTTGATCGCATCCCTGCTTTGGCCAGTTGCTCTGTCTCAGGCATCTTCTCCTGAATCTTCACCATCCCTCGGGGGTTGCCAGATTGGGCATAAGAGCTCAGGACCTTTAATTAGAATTGAGTTTAAAAGAAAGCTAGTTTAGTGTCAAGATTCCAACTGAAGATCCCAATGAAATAAGCATAGCTAAGACATTCCAATCTCTAATGCACAAGAAGCAGGTCTAAGTCCAGCCTCCCGAGAGACCATAACAAACTATAAATAACAATAGCCACCCTTCCTCATCTTCCCTGGGGCAAAACTACATATTGGCAAGAGCACATATCTGACCAAAAAGGGGAATTCCTCCCATCTCATTGGTACTCAGACCCTGAGAGTAGAAGCTGAAGGCCATACAGTGGGACAATTTCCTCACTTTCTCTGTTTCTCACTTTAGGATGGACCTGCCTATCCCCTCAGCTCTCTGTCCTCTCACACAAACCCCCAGTTCTCCATTCAAAGCCAAGCTGTACATATCAAGTGGCATTTCATTTCCATTTGTTCTCCAAGTAAGAAACATAATCTCAACAATCAACAATCAATCATCCATCTTAAACACAAGTCTCCCAACTGGAGTGGACCAGAGAAATGCTGTATATATCCATAGCATTTATTTGGAGTTCAGTAAGGCATTTGATAAAGTAGACCACAACCTACTACTTGATAAGATAGAAAAATGTAGGTTAGACAGCAACACAACCAGATGGATTTGTAGCTGGCTGATTGGCTGTACTCAGCATGTGGTCCTCAATAGAACTGCATCTACATGGAGGGAAGTGTGTAGTGGGATGCCCTGGGGCTCTGTTCTGGGCCCAGTGCTCTTCAACATCTTCATCAAAGAGAGGAAAGATGGGGAACTCATCAAATTTGCAGACGATGACACCAAGCTGGCAGAAATAGTCAACACTCCAGAAGACTGGCTTAAGACACAAAAGGTTCTTGACAGACTTGAACATTTGGCGCTATCTAACCAAAAGAAATTCAATGGTGAATAAAGTAAGGTTCTAAATTTAGGGAAGAAAGACCAAATGCATAGGTATATTATAGTTGATACCTTGCTCAATAGTAGTAACTGTGAGAGGGATCTTGGAGTCCTAGTAGACAATCACTTAAATAGGAGCCAGCAGTGTACTGCAGCTACCAAAAAAGCCAAACACAGTGCTAGGCTGCATTAACAGAGGGATAGAACCAAGATTGTGTGAAGTATTAATACCACTTTACAATGTCTTGGTAAGTCCACACTTGGAATACTGCATCCAGTTTTGGTCACCATGATGAAAAAAAGATGTTGACACTCTAGAAAGAATGCAGAGAAGAAAAACAAAGATTATTAGGGGACTGGAGGCTAAAACGTATAAAGAACAGTTGCTGGAATTGGGTATGTCTAGTGTAACGAAGAGAAGGATGAGGGGGGACAGGATAGCAGTGTTCCAATATCTCAGGGGCTGCCACAAAGAAGAGGGAGTCAAGCTAAATCTCCAAAGCACCTGAAAGGAGTACAAGAAGCAACAGATGGAAACTAATCAAGGAGAGAAGCAACCTAGAACTAAGGAGAAATTTCCTGACAGTTAGAACAAGTATTCATGGAACAACCTTCCTCCAGAAGTTGTGAATGCTCCAACACTGGAAGTTTTTAAGAAGAGACTCGATGACCATTTGTCTGAAATGGTATAGAGTTTCTTGCCTGAGTAGGGGGCTGGGCTAAAAAACCTCTAAGGTTCATTCTAGCTCTATTCTCTTGTCTTCTGTTCTAACTGCACCTCAAAGCACTTGTGGGAGGCTGTGTGTGGCATACATAACCTGAGAAATGAGAATGTCAAGTGGGGCCCATCCCACCACGTGCATCCATGGCACCAGAGAAAGGACCTCTATGTATCCCTAAACCAGTTTCTCAGTGGGTCTAGCAAGAAATCAGGTAACACCATCCACCACGGTGTGAGCACCACCACCATTTCAGCTGCAGACTTCACCCCCACTCTTTATTTAATAAACTATGACACTTCAAAGTATAAAGGATTTCAATGCCTTTCCTGAACATGGAAGGAAGAAGAGAGTCAAGAAAAAAAATTGTCCTTTCTATAAATTTCTCCCTATTTATCCAAGAATACAGTATACAGACTATCACTTTCCTGCCTCTTAGTCTGCTCTCATCCAAAAATATTATACTTCTAGATGGAAATGAAATGCCACTTCAGGTACAACAAATTTTAAAATCAGCTCCAAATTAGGATTCATATCTGGAGATCTCATAGAAAAGAAAATCACAAAGAAGACCTACTCTTAACATTAGGCAGAGTTCAAGGGTGCAGATGGTGTTAGAGAGGTAAGTGTCAAGAACCGAGACTACCACCCAGCTGCATAGCTCTAGGTGAACTTCTCTAGCATTCTCTGGAGACCATCTGCTACAATGGTGGACAGCAGAAGTCAATTCTCTGGGTATTGAAGCATCTTATTTCAGCATCCCTTTCTGAACATGTCCTGACAGGAAAGATGACAACTATTATTGAAGATTGTCTCCAGGGTATTTTCTGCAATATTTCATAAAATTCCTTTTGTCCAGCTGCCTCTCTGTACATGGAGCCCTGGAAGAGGTCCAGAGGACAAATTATCAATCACAGTAATTATCACGATCCCAGACTTTGAGACATCTACTGCTACTTTTCCAGTAACTGCCTTTGATAGTCTGAATCAACATGGAAGGGATCTTGCATCAGAAAAAGATGAAAACCCTCTATGGATGCTGAATGGTTTGCACAAGATTTGGGACAAAGGAAGGGACTGTCCTGCTGAATGTATCTTTTTCTCTTTTCCAGATGAAGCTCAGTTTGTTTCTGTTTGATATCATCTAACTATTCTTTGGAAAGAGGTGATTGATTCAGCTCCATGAATTATGAGCCTCCTGCTTCTGCTTGCGATGCTACTGGTGTCCCTGCCAGTCTCTGGGAAGCTTAGAATGAAGTGCCCACTGAATTTGGTGCACCTGGATAGAGAAAGACCATGGAGCTACTACAGGCCAGGAGATCATCTCATTGGTATAGTCACCAGTGCGGTAACACTATACCAGAAAATATTACTTTTCAACCTGCTTCCTTATAGTCAGTCTCACTTGTAAGTTATTCAGTCTGATGAAATTGTATTCCTTCTATCTGCAGTTCTAACACTCTCATTTTTTTTCTCCTTATTCTGCTTACTCCTATATTTCAGGGTGTGATTGATCAGATTTCTGTGGGTTTCCTCTTTTGTCTTATCTAGTAGAAGAGAGAAAATGCAAAAATGCAGTAGAAAAAATACCGATAGAAGTCCACATTATTTTCCTCTCCATATCCAATCTAGAATTCATGACTTTTGTTTAGAGTAGTGATTGTTGTAGTTAATTCTGACCAGCTCATTTCCATATTTTTATAACTCCTAGTAGAAATACAATGCCTGATCCTTATAGGAATAGAGGATGACTTGTTTTTGGAACAGATTTTCTGGGTCACTTATGAAATATCCTCTTCCTTTTATGACAGTTGTACTTTAAAAAATGAATTATCTTGCAGACTGGGTACTATGCTGATGGATATCACTGCTGCTATAAATAATACATTATTTGTGATTTTTATCTGTTCCCCTTTTCTCAACATTTACAAATATTAACTGTTGAAGGGCAACTATCATTTGCCTCTGGTTTTCGATCAGTATCAGCTTCAGACTCAATGGTCGTCTGTTGATAAAGAGGATGAAATTGGAAAAAAAGGTATTTTATTACTGCTGTTGATGATGATTGTATTAAACAGAGCATTTTATTTTTACAGTAGTCAACCTTATACTTCCAAAGGAATAGAACGCTTTATTTTCACCATTCAAGAGATCAGCAAGAATATCCAGCTCCTGTGCAATCTCACACTTGGCTACAATAACCATGACAACTATTTGAACACACTTGGCACTTCAGAAGTCTTGCTGGACATGCTCTCTACTGGAAAAGCTAATGTTCCCAACTACAGCTGTGGAAGGAAAGACAACATTTTGGCTCTTCTTAATGCAGCTGACAGGGACATTTCCATTCAGATGTCAACATATGTAGGTCCCTACAAAGTCCCACAGGTTTGTGTATGTGTTTGTCTATATAATAAAGTGAGTGGGGTGGTAGTGGATGCATGATAGATCCAACCGTATATTCTCTATGGAATTCAAGAGCTGTTTTCAGTATGTCCATTTATAGGTGTCATGGCTGGGAACTGGGATAAACATTAGGATAGGAGCATGTATCAAAATAATAATATTTTCTCATGATACCAACTCTATTGCTTTGGGGGCTTCTGCTGCATACTTGTGAAGGTGAGGAGAGGCTCTGTGTCCAATGAAAGGATCATCTGTACAATGGAAAAGTGCATCACTGATGGAAAGCTCACATTTTGTACATGATCTTAGAAAAATGATGATAATGCTGAAAAAATGCCATATTCATGAAAATAATTGTGAAAGAGATGGTTTGCATCCATCAAAGAAAGGGTCTGAGTTACTTGACATTAAATTCATGGATTTTCTGGGGAAACATGTAAACTAAACAATGGGGACAGAGAGTTAATTGATACAGAACACCTTTGTCCCCAGAAATCTAAAAGTAATAGGGTAAACAGTGCTTGTAACATAGATATTTGTATGGGTAAGAATATCAACCTTTCTGTCAAGGAAAATCAAGCTTTTGATAGTGTGTGCTATACCATGTGTGCTAATAAAACAGGTGGTAAGGAAGTAGGGGAACTCAGGTACAAAACAGATTATGTAGAACAGTGGTTCTCAACCTTTTTAATGCCGCGACCCCCAACCGGTCACAAGTCAAGGACTACTCAACCGGTCGTAAGTCGAGGACTACTCAACTGGTGCAGCACCATTTGCAGAATGGGACTTTTGGCAGGCTCAGCAGGGCAGAGACAGCCTGGACAATTCCTATTGGCTTTTGAAAGCCAATAGAATTAGACTCTATTCAAGAGAGTCTATTCTATTGGTTTTCAAAAGCCAATAGAATAAAAGGGAGTAGCACAGCTAAGGAAAAGGGGGAAAAAATGGCGGACTGCGTTGTTTGGCGACCCCCGTGAAATCGTTGTTTGACCCCAAATGGGGTCCCGACCCACAGGTTGAGAACCACTGATGTAGAAAGTAAACACAGAGTCAGTTAAAAAAGGACTAAAATGTCTATACAGCAGCACACAAATAGACAGGGTGAATTAGAAATTCAAGTACATGAGGGAAGATATGATATTGTTGCCATTACAGAAATTGGCAGAATGAAACCCACAAATGGGATACGCAGCTATCCAATGAAATAAGCAAAAACAGATTCAGAAACGTAAAGAATTGGAAGATGAAATTAAATTAAAAGAAAAGTCTTTGATTTTAAATCCTTCTGATGAAAGTATTAAAGAATCTTTAAAGTTGTTAAGAACACAATTTAATATGTTGTTAGCAGATCAAGCTGCAACCAATTTATTGTTTATGAAACAAAACACATTTTGTAATGCTAACAAGCCAGGGAGATGGTTGGCTTATCAGTTGAGAAAGAAACAGAGACAGAGAACAATAGATAAAATAAATTACAAGGGTAAATTAGTTTCTCAGAAGGAATTGATTAAGAAATCTTTTTTGGATTATTATCAAAAATTATATAAATCTACTAATGTGCAAATTTTAGAGATAAATAAATACTTAAGTGAGGTTAGTTTCCCTAAATTGACAGAGGATCAGAAACATGAAGTTAATGGTTTAATTACTAAGGAGGAAATTTCGCTAGCAATTCAACAATTGAAACCAGGGAAAGCACCGGGTACGGATGGGTTAACAGCTGTTTATTATAAAGCCTTACTGGAGGAGATGACTCAACCATTAGGTGATCTTTTTAATGGCATTTTACAGGGTCAAGAGATTCCTCCCTCATGGCGTACTGCTTTTATATCATTGATTCCAAAGGAAGATCAAGATCTTACTTTACCTAAGAATTATAGGCCTATATCTCTTTTAAATGTGGATTACAAGATATTTGTAAAAATCTTAGTAAATAGGCTTATGAGGGTTGTGCACCACCTTGTGCATAAAGATCAATCTGGGTTCATAACTGGAAGGTACATGAAAAATAATGTCAGACAAATTATTAATTTATTAGAATATTTAGATAAAAACAACCAAGTTCCTGCAGGGCTGATATTTTTAGATGCTGAAAAAGCTTTTGATCAATTGAATTGGCATTTTATGTTAAGAGTAATGGAAGAGATGAATTTTGGTGAAAAGATATTGCAAGCTCTTATGGTAATATATCAAAAACAAACGGCACAACTTATCGTTAATGGAGGTTTGTCAGAGGTTTTTACAATAGAGAAAGGTACTAGACAGGGCTGCCCATTATCACCGTTGCTGTTTGTCTTAACACTGGAAATACTGTTGATCAAAATTCGAGAATCGCAGGAAATTAAAGGAATAGAAGTTAATAAAAAAGAGTATAAGTTAAGAGCTTTTGCGGATGACTTGGTCATCACTTTGTCGCAACCTACTTATTCTGTAGTAAAATTATTACAGCTGATTCATAATTATGGTTTGGTTTCGGGTTTTAAGATTAATGTTAATAAGACAAAAATTTTACCTAAAAATATGACTAGTCGGGAGAAGCAGACTTTGGTTAACTTGACGGGTTTTGAAATTGTTAATAAGGTAAAATATTTGGGGGTGATGCTATCTGTTTCTAATGCAAAATTATTTAAAAATAATTATGAAAGGTTGTGGGTTAGGGTACAGAGAGACTTGAAGAATTGGGAAAAGTTGCAATTATCCCTCATGGGAAGAATTGCAGTGATAAAAATGAATATTCTACCCAAGTTTCTCTTTTTGTTCCAAATGATACCGATTTTGAAGAATGAGATCAATTTAACTGAGTGGCAGAAAGGCCTTAATAAATTTATTTGGGCAGGGAAAAAGCCAAGGGTTAAATTTAAAATTATGCAAGATTTCCGTGAGAGGGGAGGACTCAAGGTGCCGAATTTGAAATTATATTATGATGCGGTGGTTTTAACATTAGTTAGTGACTGGGTAAATTTGACAAATTCTGATATACTTCACTTAGAGGGATGGAATTTACTTTTTGGGTGGCATGCCTATTTAATATTTAATAAAAAAATGGATTGGGCTTTTAAATCTCATATCTTAAGAATTTCTTTACTTAGGGTTTGGAGAAAATATTACAAAAGTGATTTTAAAGTACCATTATGGGCCGTACCTTGGCATGCAATAGAAGGAATAAAAAGAGGGGTTAAAATGGATATGGTGTCCTATAGACAGTTACTTAAATGGGATGGACAAAACTGGCAGTTAAAATCACAGGAAGAGTTAGCACAAGAAAATATTATTTATTCTTGGTTCCAATATAGGCAATTATTAGACAGATGGAAGATGGACTGTAAGGTGGGTTTTCTCAGAGAAGATGAAAATCTTATTAAGCAAGTGAAGGATCAAAGACAAACCCACATTAAGAGGATTTATGGGGTTTTAGTTGAATTGGATTCAGAAACGGAACTAATTAAAGATTGTATGATTAGATGGGCGCAGAATTTTGGTGAGCCAGTTCCATTGGACACCTGGGAAATTATTTGGGTGAGAAATGTCAAATTTACACAAGCACAGAACTTAAGGGAGAATTTTTATAAAATGTTTTATAGATGGCACCTTGATCCACAAAAAATGTCTTTTATGTACCCTGACTTACAACCTAAATGTTGGAGATGAGGTTGTATGGATGCTACTTATTATCATATTTGGTGGTCGTGCAGAGAGATAAAAGCATTCTGGATTAAGATATGGTGGAATATCCAGAGAATTTTTAAAAGGAGGGTAAAATTTACTCCACAATTATTTTTGTTAGGTATAGTTACTGATTGTGACACAAAGGAGGTTATATTGATGTTAAACTTGATAACAGCTGCGAGGCTGTTAGTAGGACAATATTGGAAGAAGGAATCTTTGCCTACATTGCAGGAATGGTTTCTTAAAGTGTCTCATTTGGCGGAAATGGCAAAGATTTCGGCTTTCTTAAAGGGACAAACGCAAGAGAAATTTCTTGCTGTTTGGGATAAATGGATAAAATTCATACAATTTAAATTTGATATAAAAATATTATATAGTTTTTTCATAATTTTTAACTTTATATATATATATATTTTCTATTTTATATTCTTTTTTTATAATTTTTTTTAACTTTTTCTTTAATTAAGCCTATATTCTGCTCTGGGAGGTCCTGGGGGGGGAAGGGGGGGTTTGGGTAGGGGTGGGGGAAGGGGGGTTTTGTTGGGTAATGTTTGTTTTTGATTTGTATATGTTGTTTTTTGTTTTTGTATTGTTTCTTATTTTTTGTAAAATTTATAAAACTCTTTAATAAAAAAAAAAAAAGAAATGCAGTTCAGTGGTGAGAAAAGTAAGGTCCTGTTGCTAGACAAGAAATACTAAATGCACAGTTATAGAATAGTGAATATCTGGCAACTGTGAGAGAAATCTTGGTGTCCTACTTGATCATGATTTAAATATGAGATGCCAGTATGCTGCAGCTGCCGAAAAAGCCAATGCAGACGTAGGCTGCATCAATAGAGGGATCGGGTCAAATTGATAAAAGGAGAATACTTGTAGCTCAGTGATGAAATGAGGGCTTCTTGTTGCTTTCTGAGCTTTGTTATTTTCTTTCAGACATTTCATTGCCCAAACTAGGTAAGATCACGAGTGCTAGAAAGGAGTGGGTATGCTCTCAATTTTATATTCCACTGACTTGCCCTGTAAGCGCTGGTGGGAATGGTCTTGGAAGTTTTTTGGTCAGCCTGTTTACTATTAGCTTGTTTGGCAGTTCCTTGTTTGTGGTATTCTTTACTTCTTGATTGTTGGTCTGATGTTAATTAATTAGCCAACATCACATTAATCAGCGTCAATTAACATCATTACTTATTAGTGCAAAATAAAAACTATGGAAATTACAGACTCCCAAAATTGTGTCTGTTAAGACCCCTTGGTTTATACAGCTGACAAATTATATGAGAAACTATGGTCTCTCTGTCTCTTGTACAGCTGGAGAATAAAGTAAAAAGATGGTTGTACAAAGAATCTGAAATATAGAAGGAGAGAAAGAGGTAGCAATCGTCAAAAATTAAATATAATATGACCCTTGTTGGAACAATATACTTCAGTTAATGTCTTCACATGTGAGTCTAACTGCATTAAATAGTAGTATGATAGAGAAATATGATTTGCATTTTGATTGTTATTCTTTACTTAATTTGTCTCTCATCTTCCACTTTTATATAAAGTCTTCTTAATATTCTGTGTTTAATATTTTAAACAATGGCTAATCAACATACTATTCTAAGATGTTTATTAAAACAAAATTGAATTTATTAAAAACTCATATTTTGGACTTGACCTGACCCCAAATATAACACAGCGTTCTTCATTGCTTTTCCAGATTAGTGATAAAATTGCTTCAGAGACTCTGAGTGATAAAAGTAAATTCCCTTTTTTCCACCGGATGCTCCCCAAAGAAGGGTTTCAGTATTCCGCGATTGTCCAAGTGCTCCTCCATTTCAGATGGACCTTGATTGGTCTCCTTGCTCCAGACACAGAGGAGGGAGAGAATTTCCTGAGGATTTTTCCTCCTTTGCTTGCCAGGAATGGAATATGTGTCATTATATCACAACAGTTCTCAATGCCTGGATATCCAGCACCCTTCAGGGATTCCAGCTCTCAGTGGAAACAAGTCAATGTCTTTGTTCACTTCACAGAACATATTATCGTTTCAAGCACATTTCATATTTTTCATTTAACACTTGACACTTTGTCAGGACCCATTGGAGAGAAAATCTGGATCACTACAACTCTGGGAAACTATATAATGACTCATCTTGGATATCACAAATACATCCATAGTATTTGGAGTTTTGAATTTATGCAAAAAACAGATCCAAAATATGATGCTTTTGAACCCTTTTCCATTGTAGACTCCCAGTATGAAGAGAAGAATTTTCAGTGTTCTTTCTCAAAGCATGTTTTTTCTGTGAAAGGCCAGAAAAGATGCATCCAAAAAACTCCAGTAGAGGCAATAGATGACTTGAATGGGTTGTTTGTTGTAAACAGTGACTCTGTTTACATTATCTTTATGACTCTGGCCCACGTCTTGAAGGCTGCATATTCGTCCAGATCCTGGAAGAGAAGGAAGGAGACCCAAGAGACACTGGAGGCTCCAAGGCTGAAGCCCTGGCAGGTATCTAACAAGGATAGATCCAAACAAGGATCTAACAAACAAAATTCCTCTTGAGAAAGAATCCATTAGAGCAGACATGTCAAACCCGTGACCTCACGTGATGTCGTGCAACGTATCGGGATGATTTTGCCAAAAAAAGCACTGCTTAGAATTATAGATAAAAAAGATTTTTCCCCCTCTTGTAGATTAAGTAGTCTTTCTTTGAATCAAGTTTGATCATCCTTTTTCACCGCATCACTAAAGTTCTTGTAAAAAATGTTATAGTCCTTGTTGCTGAAAATCAGACATTTTCCTACTGGAGTTTACTCATGCACCTCTGTCAGGAAATCACTTTTTGTGGGTAGAACTTGATATTTTTAGAAAAAGATCAAACTAGCTTTATCTAAGAAATGATACAAAGCTTAGATAAAATAATACTTTACCAACTCTACTGTAAATGACAATACAGAAGATGACCAATTGTTATTTATAACTACCTAGTTTTATGAGAAAGATTAAAAAGATTAAAAATTATTTGAGTTTTTATCCAGTTAATTTTCATACTATTCAGCTATTAGTTAACTTGGTTCCTAATCATCACATAACAAAATCATTTGCTAATACAGGTGGCCATTGACTTATGACCACAATTGAGCCCAAAAGTTCTGTTGCTAAGTGAGAAAATTAAGTGAATTTTGCCCCATTTTATGACCTCTCTCGCCACAGTTGCCAAGTGAATCACTGCAGTCATTAAGTTAGTAACAGGGTTATTAAGTGAGTCTACAGTAGCTTCCCCATTGACTTTACTTGTCAGAAGATCACAAAAGGGGATCTCAGGACCCCAGGACACTATAACCGTCATACATATGAACCAGTTGCCCAGCATCCAAATTTTGATCATGTGACCATGGGGATGCTGTAATGGTTGTAAGTGTGAAAGTTTGCCATAAGTCACTTTTTTTCAGTGACGTAACTTTGAACACTCACTAAATGAACAGTTGTAAGTGGAGGACTGTGTTTTGCTGAAATCAAATTACATCATCATTATTCCCATCAGCTATTAAGGAACTGTAATGATAGGGGATAATAACTTTGATAAAAGGAGAAGATAAACTGCTCAGGGAGTGATCAGATAAAGGGGGGGATCTTGCAGCTGCCTAACAGCCAGCAAAGAAAACTCAAAATGGATCCTCCCTAAATTTTCAGGTTGAAAAATGAATTGGTGGGAGATCTGTACTTTTAGATTTGCAGGATTCTCTTACTAGCACTCCAGTAAAGTAGAATTAGCTTCTGTGGTCATATTTCCTGTCCAGTTTACCTGGGAGAAGATTATCTTGAGAATTTTCATCTTGAAAAAAATACGTGCTTTGGGGTAATCAGTCTTGATTTTCAAAGAGTTTATGAAGAATCTCTTTTTTGCAGTTGTTCAATTTATTTAATGCCTGCTGAAGAATGTTCCCTACAATTGACCAAAAGTGTCTATTATATTTTCTCAATACATATTTCTTCAATATATGATTGATGAATTTTGCTGAACCTGTCTCATTCACTTATGAACTTAGTGGTAAAACTTGTCCTAATTAAGCATGTTTCCACATTTTTTAAAAAAAACTGTAGAAGAAAGAGTCCTGCATGAAAGTACCAGATGGGATAACAAACCAAGTTTTCTTCTTTTAAAATTCCTGGATGTTTCCATTCTAGTTCCATCCCTTTCTGGAGAAGAATGAGTTCTACAATCTTTCCTGCTGGAATCTTTACCTGGACCATAATGGAGAAGAAACTGCAGATATGGACATTGAGGTCTTGGTGATTTCGCCAGAAGGGGATTTGATGAAAAGAAAACTGGGGAGTATTGAAAGACAAAGAGTTATTATTAACCAAATTGCTCTTTCATGGCTAAATCTGCTCAACAAGGTGGGTAAAATATTGGTGTGTTTTCTCTTTTTTCTAAAGATTATGACCCATGTCAAGTGGGCTAACTCTGGCCACCATTGTAGATGACCCTCACTGAGAGTTGAAAGTACAGAAGAGAAAACTTAATATTTTATTAGATTGCTTGTGGGTACATAAGCACTATTCACAAAAGTGTCCTTCAGAGGCCATGATAAGAAATATTCTTTTATACTGATTCATGTCATGTCCAATATTGGATGCTGGGTGATTTTCCTTTAGGATGAAGACCATGGATCAAACTGGTGAGAAATATTCAAGTGCTGGGATTTGTGCTGCTAATAGCCTCAGGTTCTTTTAACCAGTATCTGTATTAAGGTTTGGATTGAATCAGAAGAAATATAGTCATGACTGGTTAGAGCCTCACCTTGTTCAAATTGAGGATTGTCTCCCTTGAAAGGTCACTGATGTTCTATAATG
Source organism: Crotalus tigris (assembly GCF_016545835.1). Taxonomy (NCBI): domain Eukaryota; kingdom Metazoa; phylum Chordata; class Lepidosauria; order Squamata; family Viperidae; genus Crotalus; species Crotalus tigris. Next base: position 233,780 of record NW_024097953.1, read on the forward strand.
TTTTTAAGCCGCCCAAACCTGGCTAGAGTTATCCATGTCTCTCTTTCACCCTATTGGGATGAGCCATAGGCCTTCTGCTCCCCAGAACAAGGTCCAAAGACTTAGGTTCACATGAAATTATAAAGACTGTTTTGATGTGAGATAATTCCCTGACCTAGAAAACTGAAGCACCAAAACAAGACCTTGATCCAAAGAAAAGGTGGCGCAGCAGTTAGAGTGCAGTACTGCAGGCCACTTTAGCTGACTGTGTTCAGCAGGTCAGCGGTTCAAATCTCACCGGCTCAAGGTTGACTTAGCCTTCCATCCTTCCGAGGTAGGTAAAATGAGGACCCAGATTGTTGGGGGCAATGTAAAATATATATACACATTGCTTACTGGTGTAAACCGCTTAGAGAGTGCTTGCACTTAAAGCGGTGTATAAGTCTCATAAATAAATAAATAAATAAATAAATAAATAAAGCCCTTCCTCATTTTGGAAATTACAAGGGAGAATTTGAAAGGAAATGCTACTTACATTTGGACTTTGTCTTATAAGAGGTCACTTCATCTGGAAATCCCCTGAATGCAATTTGTTTATTAATAGCTACCATAAGTCCCTCTGAGCAAAAAGGAGGATCCAAATTTAACTTAATAAGAAATGTAGGCTTGTCTTTCCATGCAAGTTGGTGTCCCTAATTGTAGTTCTTCAGTAGAAAAAAAAACTCAGATACAGAGCTGGACACAAGTCTTCAACTCTTGCTGAAGATGAAAAGATGTCTGACCTTCCCTTTTTGAGGAACAAGTTCTCATGACCTCTCCTGCATCTCAAGTCACCCCAGTTCTAGAGACAAGGCAGTCAGTTTTAGCCTTAGTTGAGAGCCATATGAATTGAAGAAAGAATAGAATAAAACAAAGCTGGAAGGGACCTTGGAGATCTTCTAGTCCAGCCCACTGCTCATGCAGGAGAATCTATACCATCATAGACAAGTGACTGTCCAGCCTCTTCTTAAAGATCTCCAGTGATGGAGCACCCACAATTTTTGCAAGAAAGTTGTTCCACTGGTTAACTGTCCTGTCAGGAACTTCCTCCTTAATTCCAGCTTGCTTCTCTCTTTGATCAGTTTCCAACCATTGTTTCTTGTCCTACCCTCTGGTGCTTTGGAGATTAATAAGAAACACATGAATAAAAAAAGCCCTGATTTTTAAGGATTTTTTTTCCTTTCTATCTTAATTGGTAGACAGTTTTGGACTACTTTGAAAGGAAAGCAGTTTTACAATGTTTTATACACTCTAGAAGAAGCCTATCCAGATCCTACTGGTCCAAAGTTTCTTGCTTCACTACAGTTTTATTTTATTTAATGTTGTTGTTGTTAATTGCGAAGTCGTGTCCAACCCATCGCGACCCCATGGACAGCGTTCCTCCAGGTCTTCCTGTCCTCTACCATGTTCTGGAGTCCATTTAAATTCACACCTACTGCTTCAGTGGCTCATTTTATTTAATACATCTAATCTAATAAAAATTAATACATCTTTTACAATAATTTCTTTTCCAAAATTTAATGGAATTTAATTTAATTTAATGGAAGATCATCGTACTGTACTTTAAAATCATAGTTATGTGAAGAATGGAAAAATGCATGTTAACTAGGCTAGGCAGAGGAACCAAACTGGCTGTCACTTAAGGCTTAATTTTTTTCAATTCTATCCCTCCAGACTTTGTTAAGTAGAAAAATACTTTATTTCAATATTAATGCCAAAAGCAAAGGGGAGTGAGTAAATGAACAATCTGACGGTATTTATCTCTCCTAAATCTGTTTGGAATGAATCAGTGATTTCATATTTATCTAAGAAAAGCCCAGAAACTCTTTGGCTGATGTTAATGTCTGTATCCATTTTTATGCCTGCTTAATCCCAATCTTTCTTTTGAATTCCTTGTTTTTCTGCTTAGTCTCTGCCTCAGTCCCAATGTGTGGAAAATTGTCATCCTGGATTTGTCAAGCGGAAGCGAGAAGGAGAGCCAATTTGCTGCTATGACTGCATTCCTTGTCTGGAGAGGACCATCTCCACTGAGGAAGGTGGGGAACCCCAAAGAAAAGGGCAAACCTTGTGGAAGTGGATTCATCTGAAGCACTGTCATGAAAGTCCAAGTTAAAAGACAGATTGAAGCTCAGTTGTTATTTTTTTTGTTTTTGCCAGCAGTTTGGCAGTTCAATTCTCACTGGCTCAAGATTGACTTCCATCCTTCCGAGGTCGGTAAAATGAGGACCCAGATTGTTGGGGGCAATAGGCTGAATCTGTAAACCACTTAGGGAGGGCTGTAAAGCACTGTGAAGTGGTTTATAAGTCTAAGTGCTATTGCCATTTCTGTTACGTTCAAATTGCACAATTTCTTATCTAGAGGGAGGAATAGCAGAAAAACCTTGAGGGAGGGCCTAGGAAGAGAAAGGAATGTGTAGCAGATTTGCTTTGCTTCTTGTCTCCTCTTCTCTTCATTGGTCAACCAACGAAAGCCACCTGCCACCTCCGACAAACAGTTTTCAGCATCATCTTCTCAGTTGCCATTTCTTCTCTCTTGGCCAAAACCATCACAGTGGTGCTGGCTTTCCTGGCCAGAAAACCAGGAAACAGAGTGAAGAAATGGTTGGGAAAGAGCTTGGCCAACTCCATCATCCTTTCTTGTTCTGCTGTCCAAGTTCTCATCTGCTCCATTTGGCTTGGAGTGTCTCCCCCATTCCCTTACTCCCTGGAACCTTCAATGAAGCCAAGCTGATCACCTTCAGCATGCTGGTCTTCTGCAATGTCTGGGTCTCCTTCCTACCCACCTACCTGAGCACCAAGGGGAAATACATGGTGGCTGTTCAGGTCTTCTCCATCTTGTCCTCCACTGCTGGTCTGCTGGGTTGTGTCTTCATCCCCAAGTGCTATATTATCATTCTGAGGCCAGACCTGAATACAAAGGAGCATCTTATGACCAGACATAATGTATAAATGTGAGTTAGAGGAATTTCCATTTTGAAACATTCCAACAGGCCAAGCATAGAAATTGTTTCAAGCTGTCCCCCATACATGAGTTGGGGCAATGATTTTGAGCTGAAATAATCAAAGGGCAATTGGAAGATAGTGTCCCCCATCCTTATTCAATATAATTGCAAGATGTTCTCCTTCGAGCAGTCGAATTAGCATATTTATCCTGTATTTTTAGCATACCTGAAGCCTGAAATGCCATGCCCCAAGTATTTGAAACTTGTGCAATTAGGAATGTTGTTGATATGCCAGAAATATTTTTGGATAGTTTTGTTTGTCTCAATATTTTTGGTTGTCTCAAAGTTCCATTATTTTAATTTTATCATAGGTTATCAGCAATTGGAGCTTTTTGCACTATTGTACTCAAGATCTCAGCGTCATCAGCAAAAGGAGAATGGAGAGATACCTCCCAGCCCAATTAGGAGGATATTAATGTGGATTATCCAACTGGTCAAATTATGTAGAAATAAAATAAGGGGGGAGCTGAAATACAGCCATGTAAGAGTAAAGGAATTCCTAAAGAATTGAGAATATCCATATTTGAGTGTGCCATAAATGGGACACTCAAATGATGTAAGGAAGGGAGGTGGGAATGGACATAAATACTCCACACTAAATTGCAACAATTAAGCCATCTCATTCTCCTGATGATGGATACTCCAGAGTTATTTGAATGAAGACTAACAGAACAACAGAGTTGGAAGGGACTTTGGAGGTATTCTAGTCAAATCCTCGTCTCTAGCAGGAAGTCCTATACCACTGAAGAAGAGATTGGACATTTCCCTGAAATGGTACAGGGTTTCCTACCTGATCAGAGGGTTGGACTAGAAGACCTTCAAGGTCCCTTCTAACTCTGATCTGCTCTGCTCTACTTTTCCTTACCCTGCTCTACTCTGCTCTACTCTACTCTACTCTATTCTATTTTTTAACAGAATAACAGTTGGAAAGGATCTTGGAGGTCTTCTAGTCCAACCCCCTGTTTAGGAACGAAACTGTCTGGTCTCCAAACCTATACTCTGCATTTATTTCATTTAACCATTCTTTGGCGGTCTGCCATTCTGTGGGGAGGGGGATGACTTTCGCTTTTCTCTCTCTGCTCTTTCTTGCCCTTTTCCCTTTCCTCCTGGAGAAAGAGATGGCTACAAGGAAACAAAAGTGAAGAAGACTTTGAGATGTACGCCAACAGTGCCAGTTACCAAAACATGCCACCTGAGGATTGGCTGGAATTCAAATGGACATTATGACTCTGGGAGGAGGTGGAAGAATGATACTTTAATATATACTGTTTGCACAAGATTTACCTCAGATCTCACCTTGACTTCCCTACTATCACTAGCCCATAATAAAAGTTCCTTTTGAGACAATGCCTGTTTCAAGAGTTATACTTTCTTGGGTGGTTGGTTGAGGTAGGTCCTTACATAAAATGAGATCTGCATAGTGCCCAACCTGGAGAGGCAGCTGCTCTACAGAGTTGGGTCACAACTGACAGCTACATGGAGGAGTTCAAGGTGGATCAGTGGATCAGAGACATCAGCCCTGGGAAACCTGAGGAAAGCATTTCCAGGGAGCTGGAAGAAGCTGGATCCTTGACTGAGGAGGGCCAAGCAAGGTGGTCACTCGGGCTCAGGAAAAGAGAAGGATGGGAGGAAAAGGGTCAGAAAGTTGCCCTCACCCAAGATGGAGGGTAGAAAAAAGCAAAGAAGAAAAATCCAGAGCCTGCCAAAGTAAAAAAATGATGGAAGTTGTGATGGAATATGTGAAAAGAACCCTCAATGAATTCAATTGAAGGAGTACCCTGAGTTGGAGGAAGAAGCAGAGGAGGAATCGGAGGAAGAAGAGCTGGTAGCCTCAGAGATGCAGCTAGGGACTCCGCAGTAGCACCATAGCAAGGCCATCTGTCCCAAGGACCCAGGGGTGGGCCATCCCAACCTGCAGAGATGAAACTGATTCCACTGGGGGTGACGTTTGATGGAAACCCTAAGCAGCTGGGAATTTTCCTGGCACAGGTGTTCACCTCCATGCAAATCTATGGGAGAACACTGCCCAGAGATGTAGAGAAAGTCAGCGTGGTCACTCTAGCCCAGACATGTCAAACACAAGGCCCAGGGGCCAGATGAGGCCTGTGAAGTGGTTTCATGTGGCCCATGAAGCCATCCTGAAAAAAGTGAGGGAATGGCCCCTACTGCCTTGGCCCTGGTCTAGGTCGGCTGGAAGCCAATGTACAATTTTGTGGTGGCCATCTATGCTGAAACGTATTCAGTCTTAGCTCCACAAGGCCGCCTGGAAACAGCGAGGACCAGCCCCTGCCGTGTCAGCCCCACCCTCTGGGTACATGCTGGGGAGGTGTTACCCTTTGTGAGGAATGAAGAAATGCACCATCGCTTGGAAGTGGCCAGCAAATGGCCCTCACCTACTTCACATATCCGGCTTGATGGGTTCTGGGGGAGGGGTTTCAACAGGCAGCGAAGCACTCTCCTCACAGCGCTGAGAGGCTGAGTTGGGCAGTGCAAATCCAAAAAGAAGGGTGATGCCGCCCAGCCCTCAGCCTGCCCGGTTTCGATAGGCAGCAAGGCACTCTCCTCACAGCACCAAGAGGCTGAGCCGGGCAGCACAAATCCAAAAAGAAATGCAAGGCCACCCAGCCCCCACCCTGCCCGGTTTTGGCAGGCAGCAGGGCGCTCTCCTCACAGCACCAAGAGCTGAGCCAGGTGGCACGAATCTGATGAGAAGTGCTATGCTGCCTAGCCCCCAGCCTGCCCAGTTTCAGCAGGCAGCAAGGTGCAAAGCTGGTGAGCTTTGCACCACCCAGCTCAATCTCTCGGCGCTGTGAGGAGAGCGCCCCGCTGCCTGCTGAAACCAGGCAGTCTGGGGACTTGGCAGCATTGTGCAGGTAACGTTGACTCTCACATTGCTCATGGCATCCCCTCCCCAAGAGCCCCAAGCCAGATATGTGAAGTAGGTGAGGGCCAGGTGCTGGCCACTTCCAGGCAATGGTGCATTTCTTCATTCCTCACGAAGGGTGACACCCCCCAGCTGCATTTCTTGCCTGTTTTTCTCCCTCCCTCATCTCAAATATTTTCCCGCCACTCTGTACTTAGGAAGGAAGGAAGGAAAGAAGGAAAGAAGGAAAGAAGGAGAGGGAGGATCTGAAGGAAGTCCTGCCTTAGTCCTGCCCTGCTGCCCTTTCACCATCCCTTTGCCCCCTCCTCCTGGCCTGGGGTTCTCCCATCCTATTGCTAAGGAAGCTTTGGATACAAAGCCGGGTCTTCTCCCATGGAGAAGGAATGGGCCTCCCTCTGACTTTGCCCTCGTACCCATCATGAGCAACCTGGGTAGGGAGAGCAAGCACAGCAGCAGCAGCCTTGAGGAGGAGATAAGTGCAGCTGGGTGCCCCCTTGGGGAAGTGGGGCTGGGCTTGGTGCCATGGGTGCTCGAGGGCCAGGCTGGGCATTTGACCTTTGCTGCCCAAGGCTCTGGGCAACCCATGCCACCATCCAGCTCCCCCCGCATGACCTGAGTGGAACAGTGAGGCTCCTCCAGTGGACCATGCCTTGGCACTTGCCCTGGTCCCACCCCCTTCTGCCAGAGACCCTCAAATCTGTCCCACTCCTGCCCAGGCCCACACAGTCATCCTTGACAAGAATGATGTAGAGCTGGCCACACCCACCCAGTAGGCCACACCCACTCTATCCATGCCCACCCAGTAGGCCGCACTGACCTTGGCCACACCCACCCAGCCCCTTGAGGGCAACCGCAATTCTGATGCGGCCCTCAATGAAATTGAGCTTGACACTCCTGCTGTAGCCCTAGAGGACACGGCAGCAGATTGTATGGTGACCCTGTACAACCGCAACGTGCCTGAACTAAGAAACTTCAACCATTTTATGGCAGTTCTCCATCGACGTTTTGAAGATGACCTGGTGGACAAGAAAGCTCGTGAGCACATAAAGATGGTGAAACAGGAGGAAACAAGTGGCTGAGTATGCAGAAGAGTTCAGAGAGTTGGCCAGCATCCTCGTAAGTTGCTTCCAGGACGGGCTGAACAAAGAACTGTACAATGCTTGTGTGGCCCATGGAGCCCCAGGGCAATTGTACGACTAGTGCCTGCTAGTCAAAGAAGTGGAGATCGACCAACGCAAGCACTTGCACTTTCCAGTGAAAGTAAGCTTCAAGTCACAACCAGAGAATAAAAGGAAAGCTGCCCAAATGTCACTCGCAGCATCACATTCCAACGCTTGCTTCAAATGTGGAAAAGAGAGGCACTGAGCAGTGGATTATACAGTAGATGTTTTTGGTTTTGATTTTTTATTCCTAGGAATAAAATGCTTAATTTTCCTTATTCTTTTCCTTGTACTTTATTTACAGTTCAATAATCTCTTTTCACCTTACAGCTTCAGGACACAGTCACTCAAAAATGCAAGCATATCTGGGCATTTTTTTTTTTGATCAGTAAAACTAAATGAAATTAAACAAAGAAAATAAAATTAATATAATGAATATAGGATATGTTGTATTTGATATTTCTTGGCTTGCCTTGTTGCTCCCCATCTAGAGTCTGCTGACATTGGGGTAGGCTGGAAACATTGTTAGTAAGGTGATCCATCAATGGAGATTTTCAAGAAGAGGCTGGACAGCTACTGTATTTGTCCAAATCGTATTGGGTCTCCTGCTTGAGCAGAGGGTTGGACTAGATGACCTCCAAGGTCCCTTCTAGCTCTATTATTCTATGTTCTATTCCTTGCTGCAGAGAAGTCATTGCCTCTCTGAGGCTAAGAAATAAATACGGGTCCCCCAGTTTATCTGATTTTGAGACACAAATTTCCATTTTCGGTCCAAGGAGAGAGGAAAAACTTAAACTAAATGTAATTTAGAAACTAAAATATTTATATTATTGATTTGTTTAAAGATGTTTTCTTGATTAAATACAAAAAATGGGATAGGCAGATGTAGATGTTCGATGGTATTACAGGTATTGTCACAGGATGGAAGCAGTTCCTAGTAAGGCCGCCTTTTGCAATTGACTAATAGCTAATTTGTCAATGCCAATGGTGTTCATGTGGTGCTCCAGTTGTTTTGGGATTGCACCCAAGGAGCCTATTACTATTGGTACTACCCTTGCTTGCTTTTGCCACCGTCTTTTTTTTCTATTTGTAGGTCTTTGTATTTTGTTATCTTCTCCAGTTCTTTCTCATCTATTCTGCTGTCTCCAGGCACTGCCACGTCCACTATCCAGACTTTTTTGTCTTTCTTATCAACAATTGTTACGTCTGGGGTGTTATGTTGCAGGTGCTTGTCTGTTTGAATTCTGAAGTCCCAGAGCAGTTTAATTTTATCATTTTCTATATGACTTTCTCTATTTTATGATCCCACCAGTTTTTGCTTACAGGCAAATGATATTTTTTACAGATCTTCCAATGCACCATTGTTGCTACTTTGTCATGCCGCTGCTTGTAGTCAGTCTGTGCAATCTTCTTGCAAAAGCTTACCAAGTGGTCCACTGTTTCTTCAGCTTCTTTGCATAGGCGGCACTTACTGTCTGTTGCTGTCTTCTCAATTTTGACTTTGTATGCATTTGTCCTTAAGGCTTGGTCTTGTGCAGCCAGAATTAGTCCCTCGGTCTCTTTCTTCAATTTTCCTGCTCTTAGCCATTGCCAGGTTTTATTATTATCTGCTTTCCCAGCTATTTTTTTAATTTATTGGCCATGTAGTGCTTTGTCTTCCCATGCCTCTATTTTGTTCTTCATTTGGTCTTTCTTGTAGGCCAGTTTGGTCTCTCCAGTAGTTAGTAAGCCTTCCTGATATACTAATTTCAGTGCATCTTCATCATTGTTCTTCAAATATTCTTCCAAAGCCATTTTTTCTTCTTCAACCATCTGATGTACTTGTAGCATTCCACGCCCACCTATTTGCCTTGGTAGATAAAGTCTATCAATGTCACTGCGTGGATGAAGGGCATGATTCATTGTCATTATTTTTCTGGTCTTCCTATCCATTGCTTTTAGTTCTGCTTGAGTCCAGTCCACTATTCCAGCTGTGTATCTAATGACTGGAATTGCCCAGGGGTTGATTGCCTTTATGGTATTTCCTCCATTGAGTTTGGACTTTAAGATCTTCTTCACTCTCTTGATGTATTCACCTCTAATCTTTTTCTTGACTTCAGTGTGCTTGATGTTGTCAGCTTGAAGGATACCCAAGTATTTGTAGTAATCTTCCTCATCCAGACTCTTAATGTTATTTTCGTGGGGCATCTTGATTCCTTCAGTTTTCACTACTTTTCCTTGTTTGATAGTTAAGTGTGGCACATTTGTCCAAGCCAAACTCCATTACAATATCTTGGCTATATATACGGACAGTGTTGAGCAGCGATTCTATTTCAGATGATGTTTTTCCATACAGTTTCAGATCATCCATGTAAAGGAGATGGGATAGTCTGGTAGATGTTTTTGATGTTTGATAGCTATGTCCTGAGTTATTCAGTATTGTTGACAGAGGAAACAGTGCAATAACAAATAGTAATGGTGACAATGAATCTCCTTGAAATATTCCTCTCTTGATATTAACCTCTCCCAGTCTCTTACCATTGATCTGCAACTTCCATTGTGCTATCGATCTTTGCACAAATTTTCTGATGTTTCTACTGACGCCTGTTGTTTCTAGGCACTTGATTATCCAGTCATATGGCAGAGAGTCAAATGCCTTTTTGTAGTCAATCCATGTCACATTCAGGATGTCTTCCTTTTCTTGCAGTTTTCCAAGATCATTTTGTCTATTAGGAGTTGATCTTTTGTTCCTCTGCTATTGGGGCGGTTTTCTTTCTGCTCAGGTGGAAAGAGATTGTTTTCAACTAGATGCTGTTGTACTGCATCAGCTACCACACCAGTTAGTAATTTGAAAGTTGTTAGTAAGCAGGTAATTGACCTGTAGTTGCCTGGTGTTGCCCCTTTTGCCGGATTTTTCATTATTAGGTAGGTTTTCCCAGTTGTTAGCCACTTTTCAATTTCTCCTCCTTGTAGTATATTGTTGAACTGCTTGGCAATGAGTGGGTGTATAACAGATGTTTCAACCAAAACCCATGCAGTTCATCTTCATCTGGTGCTGACCAATTTTTGATTTTCCTTGCTCTTTTTTCTACCATTTTTGTTGTTATTACTAGTTCTTTCATTTTAACTTCTGTTTTATTTGCATCCAACTCTTTTAACCAAGCCGCATCCTTGTTGTATTTCTTTGGGTTATCCCATGTCTGCTTCCAGAACTGCACTGTTTCTTCCTTGTCAGGTACTGACTGATTCTTTGCAGTTTTTCCATTGATGGATTGGTAGAAACGTTTCTGATTGGATTGAAATTGGAGGTTCTGCCTATAGTTTGCAATTCGAGCTTCATATCTACTGATTTTCCTAGCTATAGATGTTATTTGTTGCTTTATTATTTCCAGTGCTTCTTTGATCTTCCTTGTTTCTAAGTGGTATTTTTTGATTAGGTATTCTTTGGTCTTCTTGTTCTTCAGCTTCTTTTCTTTCATCTGTTCTAGCTTGCTTGCATGTGATCTTAACTTGCTGATCTTATTTTCTAGTCTAACCTTCCATTTTTGTTGTGCACTGTTTGTTTTTCTTCTTTGTTGATTTTGCATCCCAGGTATTCAGTTATAACTGCAGCTGTGCTGTACATTAGTTGGTTTGTTTCTTGCAGTGAATTGGTGCTTATATTTGATATTGCAGTATTTGCATCTTTTAATGCTTGTGCTAGCTGTTTCTTTGGAACAAGCTTCAATGCAGGCAGCCTTATTCTGTTGTTTTTGTGCTTTTCTAGATGCTCAGTTATTCTTTGTTTCAATTCTTTTATTTCTTTAATTAGAGGGTTTTGTTCTTCCTGAGGAAGAGGTGCCTGGTTTCCAAGGAGAACAGTTGTATATCTCTGCTGGACTCCTTCACTGCCAACTCCCCCTGGTTTGCCTCTACATTCTGAATTACATCTGGTAAGGCTTTGATTTCTTTGCCCTGGATAAACCTTTGCAGTTCGTCCAATTCTGTTTCTGTGAATACCGTATATGCCGGCGTATTAGGCGACCCAGCGTATAAAATGACCCCCGTCTTTATCGCCGAGCTGCAATCCTAGAACGTCGTCCTATACGTCGGAAACTACCAGTATTTCCGGCGTATAAGACGACTCAGCATATAAGACGACCCCCATCTTTGGTGCCGAGTTTAGCGCTTCCGGAAGTCGTCTTATACGCCAGCATATACGGTACTTTATTTCATATTATAAATCGGCGTTGATCTGCTAGTCTCTGTTCTGTTATTTCTGATTCTGGATGTTGTTCTTTCCAGAACTGGTGCATTCATTTTAGATATCCTCTTCTTGTTGGACTTGATCTGTAGTAACAGATCATTATTTCTTTGTTTTCCATCACTGTGTATCTGCGACGGTAAACACCTTTTCTTCCAGTAGTTCTGCAGCTGCTGGCCCTGGTTGCTCAGCCAACAGTCCTGAGTCCTGTAACCCATTTTTCACCAGATATCCAGGAACTCCAATATCTAGCGCGGACCTTGTTAACCCGGGCGACATCCGAGCTGGTATGGCATTCTGAAATTTACGTCTCACCATATTTGTATGGAAGAGACACTCTTTGTCTGACTCCTCTGATGAGACCTGTCCAGTATGGTTGAACCTCTGGCATAGCTCTCATCTCCTCAGAGTACACAAGCCCCACAACCACGTCAAGGTAGTGCCTCACTGGGGGATTATTATTTATTATATTATTATATTATTATTATCATTCATCGCACAGTCAACCAGAGGTTCAGACTGGATTTGGCATTTTGTCTACCTATCGAGTCCTTACCCAGGACTGGGATAGGCAGATGTGGATGTTTGATGGTATTACAGGTATCGTCGCAGGATGGAAGCAGTCCTAATAAGGCCGCCTTTTGCAATTGACTAATAGCAAATTTGTCAATGCCAATGGTGTTCAAGTGGTGCTCCAGTTGTTTTGGGATTGCACCCAAGGAGCCTATCACTATTGGTACTACCCTTGCTTGCTTTTGCCACAGTCTTTCTATTTCTATTTGTAGGTCTTTGTATTTTGTTATCTTCTCCAGTTCTTTCTCTTCTATTCTGCTATCTCCAGGCACTGCCACGTCCACTATCCAGACTTTTTTGTCTTTCTTATCGACAATTGTTAAGTCTGGGGTGTTATGTTGCAGGTGCTTGTCTGTTTGAATTCTGAAGTCCCAGAGCAGTTTAATTTTATCATTTTCTATGACTTTCTCTATTTTATGATCCCACCAGTTTTTGCTTACAGGCAAATGATATTTTTTGCAGATCTTCCAATGCACCATTGTTGCTACTTTGTCATGCCGCTGCTTGTAATCAGTCTGTGCAATCTTCTTGCAACAGCTTACCAAGTGGTCCACTGTTTCTTCAGCTTCTTTGCATAGGCGGCACTTACTGTCTGTTGCTGTCTTCTCAATTTTGACTTTGTATGCATTTGTCCTTAAGGCTTGGTCTTGTGCAGCCAGAATTAGTCCCTCGGTCTCTTTCTTCAATTTTCCTGCTCTTAGCCATTGCCAGGTTTTATTATTATCTGCTTTCCCAGCTATTTTTTTCATGTATTGGCCATGTAGTGCTTTGTCTTCCCATGCCTCTATTCTGTTCTTCATTTGGTCTTTCTTGTAGGCCAGTTTGGTCTCTCCAGTAGTCAGTAAGCCTTCCTGATATACTAATTTCAGTGCATCTTCATCATTGTTCTTCAGATATTCTTCCAAAGCCATTTTTTCTTCTTCAACCATCTGATGTACTTGTAGCATTCCACGCCCACCTATTTGCCTTGGTAGATAAAGTCTGTCAATGTCACTGCGTGGATGAAGGGCATGATTCATTGTCATTATTTTTCTGGTCTTCCTATCCATTGCTTTTAGTTCTGCTTGAGTCCAGTCCACTATTCCAGCTGTGTACCTAATGACTGGGATTGCCCAGGTGTTGATTGCCTTTATGGCATTTCCTCCATTGAGTTTGGACTTTAAGATCTTCTTCACTCTCTTGATGTATTCACCTCTAATCTTTTTCTTGACTTCAGTGTGCTTGATGTGGTCAGCTTGAAGGATATCCAAGTATTTGTAGTAATCTTCCTCATCCAGACTCTTAATGTTATTTCCGTGGGGCATCTTGATTCCTTCAGTTTTCACTATTTTTCCTTGTTTGATAGTAAGTGTGGCACATTTGTCCAAGCCAAACTCCATTACAATATCTTGGCTATATATACGGACAGTGTTGAGCAGCGATTCTATTTCAGATGATGTTTTTCCATACAGCTTCAGATCATCCATGTAAAGGAGGTGGGATAGTCTGGCAGATGTTTTTGATGTTTGATAGCCATGTCCTGAGTTATTCAGTATTGTTGACAGAGGAAACAGTGCAATAACAAATAGTAATGGTGATAATGAATCTCCTTGAAATATTCCTCTCTTGATATTAACCTCTCCCAGCCTCTCACCATTGATCTGCAACTGTGTCTTCCATTGTGCCATCGATCTTTGCACAAATTTTCTGATGTTTCTACTGACTCCTGTTATTTCTAGGCACTTGATTATCCAATCATGTGGCAGAGAGTCAAATGCCTTTTTGTAGTCAATCCATGCAACATTCAGGTTGGTCTTCCTTCTCTTGCAGTTTTCCAAGATCATTTTGTCTATTAGGAGTTGATCTTTTGTTCCTCTGCTATTGGGCCGGTTTCCTTTCTGCTCAGGTGGAAAGAGATTGTTTTCAACTAGATGCTGTTGTACTGCATCAGCTACCACACCAGTTAGTAATTTGAAAGTTGTTGGTAAACAGGTAATTGGCCTGTAGTTGCCTGGTGTTGCCCCTTTTGCTGGAATTTTTATTATTAGGTAGGTTTTCCCAGTTGTTAGCCACTTTTCAATTTCTCCTCCTTGTGGTATATTGTTGAACTGCTTGGCAATGAGTGGGTGTATAACAGTTAGATGTTTCAACCAAAACCCATGCAGTTCATCTTCCCCTGGTGCTGACCAATTTTTGATTTTCTTTGCTCTTTTTTCTACCATTTTTGTTGTTATTACTAGTTCTTTCATTTCAACTTCTGTTTATTTGAATCCACCTCTTTAAACCAAGCCGCATCCTTGTTGTATTTTCTTTGGGTTTCCCATATCTGCTTCCAGAACTGCACTGTTTCTTCCTTGTCAGGTACTGACTGATTCTTGCATTTTCTCAATCCATTGATGGATTGATAAAACTTTTTGTTGGGATTGAATTGGAGGTTTTCTGCCTATAGTTTGCAATTCGAAGCTATCATATCTCTGATTTTTCCTGGCTATACTGTTATTTGTTGCTTTATTATTTCCAGTGCTTCCTTGATCTTCCTTGTTTCTAAGTGGTATTTCTTGATTAGGTATTCTTTGGTCTTCTTGTTCTTCAGCTTCTTTTCTTTCATCTGTTCTAGCTTGCTTGCATGTGATCTTAACTTGCTGATCTTATTTTCTAGTCTAACCTTCCATTTTTCTGGTGCACTGTTTGTTTGTTTTTCTTCTTTGTTGATTTTGCATCCCAGGTATTCTGTTATAACTGCAGCTGTGCTGTACATTAGTTGGTTTGTTTCTTGCAATGAATTGGTGCTTATACTTGATATTGCAATATTTGCATCTTTTAATGCTTGTGCTAGCTGTTTCTTTGGAACAAGCTTCAATGCAGGTAGCCTTATTCTGTTGTTTGTGTGCTGTTCTAGATGCTCAGTTATTCTTTGTTTCAATTCTTTTATTTCTTTAGTTAGAGGGTTTTGTTCTTCCTGAGGTAGAGGTGCCTGGTTTCCAAATGAGAACAGTTGTATATCTCTGCTGGATTCCTTCATTGCCAACTCCCCCTGGTTTGCCTCTACATTCTGAATTACTTCTGGTAAGGCTTTGATTTCTTTGCCCTGGGTAAACCTTTGCAGTTCGTCCAATTCTGTTTCTGTGAATACTTTATTTCGTGTTATAAATCGGCGTTGATCTGCTAGTCTCTGTTCTGTTATTTCTGATTCTGGATGTTGTTCTTTCCAGAACTGGTGCATTCGTTTTAGATATCCTCTTCTTGTTGGACTTGATCTGTAGTAACAGATCATTATTTCTTTGTTTTCCATCACTGTGTATCTGCGACGGGTAAACACCTTTTCTTCCAGTTGTTCTGCAGCTGCTGGCCCTGGTTGCTCAGCCAACAGTCCTGAGTCCGTAACCCATTTTTCACCAGATATCCAGGAACTCCAATATCTAATGCGGACCTTGTTAACCCGGGCAACGTCCGAGCCGGTATGGCATTCTGAAATTTACGTCTCACCATATTTTTTATGGGAGAGACACTCTTTGTCTGACTCCTCTGATGAGACCTGCCCAGTATGGTTGAACCTCTGGCATAGCTCTCACCTTCCTCAGAGTACACAAGCCCCACAACCACGTCAAGGTAGTGCCTCTCTGGGGGATTATTATAATAATAATAATAATTATTATTATTATTATTATTATTATTATTACTACTACTACTACTACTACTACTACTACTACTACTACTACTACTACTACTAC
The DNA here is from genome assembly GCF_016545835.1 of Crotalus tigris. Classification (NCBI taxonomy): domain Eukaryota; kingdom Metazoa; phylum Chordata; class Lepidosauria; order Squamata; family Viperidae; genus Crotalus; species Crotalus tigris. The sequence continues at coordinate 249,349 of NW_024097953.1, forward strand.
TACTATTCTGGGAGATTCTTTCTGAGCAGCCAAAAGGGAAAGGGACACCCTCTTAGATTTTGGTTTTGGTTTTGTGCATTTATTTACAAGTGTGTGTGTGTGTGTGTGTGTGTGTGTGTGTGTGTATTCCAGTTGATTGCTGATTATCTAAGGTGAGGGTCCCCAACCTCCAGTCTGAAGCCTGGTATTAGTCCATGGCCCATTGGGAACAGGGTCGCACAAGTGGCAGGGAAGCGCAGGAGCATGCAAAGCTTCATTTGTGCAACTTGCAAGCACCCATGTGGAACTATCACTTTCACCCCTGTCACTGTCTTCGGTCTGCAGAGGCAGAAAGGTTGGGCCCACTGATATAACAACAACAACAACAACAACAACAACAACAACAACAATAATAATAATAATAATAATAATAATAATAATAATAATGTTGTAAGGGACCTTGGAGGTCTTCTAGTCCAACCCCTTACTCAGGCAGGAAACCCTATACCATTTCAGACCAATGGGTGTCCAGTCTCTTCCTAAAAATCCATCTAAGGGGATGGATTTTTGAAAGAATGTTTTGGAGGACCAGCTCAAGACCTTAGTTGACCAAGGGTGAAAGACTATGAGTTGAATTCCTCTCCAACTGCTAGAGAGTTTCTTGTGAGACCAGTAATTTATTAGAACAATATTGATGCTTATCACTTTTTAGAACTTTTCTGTGTTGCTAAGGATTAATTGTATAGATCTATGCAGAAGATCTTAGAAGTCTTCTGTGGCAAGAGTGTGAAGCACTTGAAGGATACAATTTTTTTGCCTGTGATGCTTCTGGACATTGGAGGCAACACTTAGAATATCCTATTTTGGATACATTTGGCCTTAGGCAGTTTGATGTTATTGCTTGTTGAGTCCTTGGCGGGAAGCAGACACGAGAAGCAGTTGAAGTTCTCAGTTTCCTTTATTCAGCGTTCAGCTTACAAGTAGATGGCTTCAGCAGCTCCCAAAACCTCCCAACTTCTTATATAGACGCTTCCCGGGTAAATGTGTTACTTTTCCCGCGCCAGCACCCGCGCATGCGCACGGCGCTGGTGACAGCCTGTCTGGTCCCGGGCAGCTTTGCACCTGCCCGGGACTGCCTGCAAACGCCCGAGCCGTTTGCAAGGCTCGGGACATAACACCCCTTTCCCCCGGGCTAAAACTACTACCAACATATAAACATTTATTTTATGCAGTGTTCTGCTTCTCAGTGCTCCTATCGTTACCTGGCTTTTGTTTAGCCAGCAATGTTATGTAATCCTCTAAGTATTTAGGAGACTTCTTTGCTCTCTGTGACCTTCTCAGCTCTGGGTTACTAGCATGAGTTCCCTGACTGGAGGGAGATGTGAGCCTGTTCTCCTTATTTTGCCTTGGTGCCTTCCAAGGACTGTGCCCTGATGCCTGGCCTGCTTGCTTGCCCACCGGGCTCGTCAGGCCAGGGCTTCTGTCACTTTGTGACCTGGTTGACCTGCCTAGCTGTAGACCCTCGGGCCCATTGAAGTGATAGCCACTGCTGGGCGTCTCTGTTGAACCTCCTAGGTCTGTCCAAGACTTGTCAGGAGGCTGACCATTCCCTGAACCCCGTTCTGTGTCCGGGCTTGTGTGGGTTCCTGTACTTTCCCAAAACTCAGTTACTCCCTGATTTGGGCTAGAAGTGTTGTAGTCGGGACTTGGTTCCTCGACCACCTCCCTGTATGTTTGACCCCCTGTAGAATTTGGGGTAAGGTCAGGCCAACCTTGGGGATTGTGTGCCAGCTCTCTTGCGGAGAATGATTTGTTGGGATGCCCCTGGGTATCCTCCGTGACTGGAGTGCTGTGTGATGTGTGTGGAAGGTGAGTATGCCCCCGGGGTGACTCCCTGGCTGGAGTAGGCGTGAGTGCCTGTTGTGTGGGTAAGCTCCATGAATTCCTTTTCGGAGCAATTGCGGAACCCTGGGATGGGCTGTTTGTGGCTCCATCAGTGGAGATGGGCAGCAGCTCGTGCCCTTCCCTTTGCTCCAAAGGGTCCCCCCCTCCCCCCCTGGAAAAGACCCAGGAGTCTCATCTGAAAAGTCCCGCCTAGGGCGGAGTTGGTCGATGTGCCGACGCAGGACACGACCGTTGTCCAGGACAACCTCGTAGGAGAGAGGACCTGTGACCCTGGAAATAGAAGCGGGGACCCAGGTATGACCAGGCCCGTAATTGCGAGCCCAAACCGGGGCACCCACAAGTAGTTGTCTAGGTGCCCTAGGATGTGAGGTAGATGAAGGCAGTCTGTCCGGATGCAACCGGTCAAGTTTAGTAGTAAGTTTGACGCCCCCAGCGAAGTTCAGCTGGGCTTCTCCCTGTAGAAGTGGACGGTGTGGTGCGATAAGAAAGGAGAAAGTCAGCCAACCTGTGATGCCAGTCCCCTAGGTGAGTCTTTTCAAGGCGTCCTTTGTGATGCGCACCATACGTTCAGCCATACCGTTGGTGGACGGGTGGAAGGGTGCAGACGTGGCATGACGAATCATGTTAGCCTGTAAGAAAGCTTGGAATTCGGAGGAAGTGAATTGAGGGCCGTTGTCAGACACGATGACATCTGGAAGCCCGTGTGCAGCAAAAATCCCCCTCAGTACCTGAATAGTCTTTGCAGTGGTGGTGGATGAGACAGGTACAACCTCAAGCCATTTTGAATGGCTGTCAACAAGGACCAAGAAGAACTGGCCCTGAAAGGGTCCAGCGTAATCAATGTGCACCCTAGACCATGGGGACTGCGTTTCCTCCCATTTATGCACGGGAGCTTGGGGCATCTCTGGGCGAGATCGTTGGCACAGGTGGCATGCTGCACCTTAGCCTCAATATCCTTATCTAAAACAGGCCACCACAAGTGGCTGCGTGCAAGAGCCTTCATACGAACAATGCCAGGATGACCCTCGTGGAGGGATTCTAAGACCCTAGTCCTCATTGAGGAGGGAATGACAACTCTGTGTCCCCAAAGCAGACAACCCTGAGAAAGGGACAACTCGTTTCTTTTGGACCAGAAACTCTGAAACTCAGGACTAGGGCAGTGCTCAGGCCAACCGGACAAAACCCAGGAACGGACACGTGAAAGTGTGTGATCTGTACCTGTTTCAGCGGCAACATCCCTGGCACAAAGAGGGAGCTCGGGCAAGGCTTGGATTGATAGAATGTTGACAGCTGGCGCAGGGTCAGCTTCTACTACTGGCAGAGGCAATCTGCTGAGGCCATCAGCATGGCCCATTTCTTTCCCAGGCTTGTGGAGTAAAGAAAAATCATATGCAGACAGAAAAATAGACCACCTAAGTATTCTAGGGGAAATGATTTGGGGAGTCTGCTTACGTGTGGTAAACAGTCCCAGCAGAGGCTTATGGTCAGTAAAGACCGTGAAATGCCTGCCATAGAGAAAATCGTGGAATTTTTTAATTCCAGCAACAACAGCCAGAGCCTCCCTGTCTATCTGAGCGTAGTTGCGCTCAGCAGAAGACAATGTTCTTGAGTAATATGCAACAGGAACCTGAGTTCCATCAGACCTGAGGTGGCTCAGGACAGCTCCTACCCCGTAAGGGGACGCATCACATGCGATGCACACAGGAAGAGATTCGTTGAAATGTGCAAGTACACTGTTAGAAGTTAGCAAGGCCTTGACTTTGTTAAAGCAAGCCTCATGTGTATGTGACCACTGCCACACTGCTTGTTTGTCTAGTAGCCTGTGAAGAGGCTCAGCTACACTAGCTTTATGTGGAAGACAAGAATTGTAGAAATTCAGGAGGCCCAGGAAGGCCTGAAGTTCGGCCTTGGACTTTGGCCTAGGTGCTTCTAAAATAGCTGTCAGTTTGGATTCAGCAGGTTGAATCCCAGCAGCATCAATTTTGAACCCCAGAAATTCAGTAGAAGGCACCCCAATCTTGCATTTGTCTTTTTTGAGCTTGAGGCCTGACTTCCTGAATCTTAACAGAACAGCCCTTAGCCTTTCAGCTAGAATGTGTGTGGAGTCTCCCGCAATTAAGACATCATCAAAGTAGGGGCAAACCCCTGGTATACCCCGTAGTGTGTTTTCCATTACGCTTTGGAAAATCCCAGGAGCGACATTCACTCCAAACTGCAGCCTTTTTACTTTAAAGGCTCCCCTGTGGGTCACAATAGTCTGAGCTATACAGCTCATCATCAACATGGGCCCCCCCCCAAGCCCTTTTTGGTTGATAAACGCTTTGAGCTAGGTCAAGCTTTGGGCAAAAAGCGCCCTCCCCCCCCTTGAGGGGAGGCAGAATATGGACTGACCACAGGAAGGATAGGCATGTTGACTGGTCAATGCCTTATTCGGAGTGCATTTGTAGTCAGCACAAATGCAAATGTCCCCATTTGCCTTTAGAGGCGTGACAATGGGGGTCTCCCCAGGACTGGAATCAACAGGTTCTAGGATTCCCTGTTGAATCAGTTTGTCTAACTCAGTGTCAATTTTACTCTTTAAAGCAAAAGGGACCCTTCTTGCTTTAATTCTAATGGGAGTGACAGTGGGGTCTAGCTTTAAGGACCCAGGGGGTCCTTTGAATGTGCCCAGCTGGGGGCTGAAAACATCTGCAAATTCTTTGCAGACGTCCTGTAGGTCGAGTGTTTGTAAACTGTTGAGTCCTGTGACGTGTATCCCCAGGGCCTCAAACCAATCGAGTCCTATGAGACTCGTTCGTTCACCCCCCTACTACTAATAAGTCTAGTGGACCTTCAAAACTCTTGTATTGCACGTTAAGGGTGGCCTCCCCCTTAACACACACTCTTGAATTTTGAAAATCTGTTAACACAATGTCAGACGGCCTTAACTTGGCCTGAGTTCCACTACCGGAACAAATCTTCCTAAATGTATGCAAGGAGATAATTGAAAAGGCAGACCCTGTGTCTAGTTCCATAGATAATGGAACCCCTTGTAGCTTCACGTTGAGTGACAGCTTTTTCTTAATTGGCTTGTGTGTGCCTGTCCTAAGGATGCTTCTTCGCGAAGCCCAAAACCCTACCCTATTCTGGCTGGGGAATCTGGTACCTTTCAGGCGTGGTTCTTCCTGAGGTTGTACCTTTCGTCGGCCCAGACACACAGCTGCAATGTGTCCTTGTTTGCCGCATGCCCGGCAGGTAGCGGAGCGGAACTTGCAGTCGGGTCTCCTGTGGCGACCTCCACAGCCGATGCACTTGAGCGGAGCTGAAGAGCTTCCCTTCTGTTTTTCTTCCGTCGTGGGGTGGAGACGGTCGACTTCCTCGTCCGGATCCTCCTCGGAGTTCCTTTGGGCGTCTTCCTGGTGCACGGATGCACCCTCTGGACTGTTTCTGATCGGCCGCATGTTCTTGATAGCGCCGCCTGCTGCTTCTTCTGCGGTGACTTCCCTTAAGCCATCTTGGTAGGACAGTTCTTCTTTAGCGAAAAGTCTCTGTTGTAGATCTCGATGCCTTAACCCGCACACGAATCGGTCCCTCAGTCGTTCTTCGAGGTCTTTGAACTCGCAGTGCTTGGCGGCCTTCCGTAATGCAGCGATGAATTCTTTGGCTGACTCGCCGGGCCGTTGATCCCTCTGCTCGAAGGTGTGGCGCCATGCGATGACGGACATCTTGGGGTGGAAGTGCTCTTTCAGTAGCTTCTTCAGATCTGCGTAGCTGACAGACTCTACTGGAACAGGTGCTGCAAGGTTTTCTGCGATGTCGAAGGCGTCTTGACTGCAAACACAAAGCAGGGTGGCAGCCTTCAAGCTCTCTTCCCTCACTTGGTTTGCCTTGAAGTAGTTCTCCACCCTGGCTACGTATGACTCCCACCGCTCTGGATGTGAGACGTCGAATTCTGAAAGCCTTCCGATTTTCGCCATCTTCAGATCTTCAGGAGACGGGTCTATCAGCCAGCCTACCCCCGAATGCGCAACGGATTGGCGGGCAGCTGCCGAGTCGACGCCGTTCCTTTCCGCCGCTCAGGACTCCTTGGGTAAGCTTACACTTCTTCCTTTCCAGGTAGTGCAAGGCCTCCCACCTTCGTCGCCAGTGTTGAGTCCTTGGCGGGAAGCAGACACGAGAAGCAGTTGAAGTTCTCAGTTTCCTTTATTCAGCGTTCAGCTTACCAGTAGATGGCTTCAGCAGCTCCCCAAACCTCCCAGCTTCTTATATAGACGCTTCCCGGGTAAATGTGTTACTTTTCCCGCGCCAGCACCCGCGCATGCGCACGGCGCTGGCGACAGCCTGTCTGGTCCCGGGCAGCTTTGCACCTGCCCGGGACTGCCTGCAAACGCCCGAGCCGTTTGCAAGGCTCGGGACATAACATTGCTCTTCTGATGTAATTCTATGTGACCACTTCAAAGTTATTGGTCTGGTTTTTAATGTCTTTTCTTATGATATTGCTGCTCCTCCTTTTAAGTCTTTATTGCAATATTCTTAGTTATCCCTTGTTACTTAACTATTTTTTTCAGCTTCCTTGGATAGCTTAAGTCTGGTGAAGCATCAATCAATAATTTAAAGGAACAAATAAAGAAAATTGAAAGTGGCATATTCCCAGCTTCTTCCCATTGCAGCTCCCAAAACTTGGTTCTTGGAAAAAAGATTCTCAAAAAGGTATGCTTGAATTAGGTATGCTTGAATTGGGGAAAATTGGGGGTGGATTAAAGGGAAACTAAAATTCTACCAGTATTTCAATAAATTCCGATTCCCTTTAGTATTCTAAATGTAAAAACAAAGAAGGCCAATTAGAAAAATTCAGGCTTTCTGTTAATTCAAAAAATACAAATAATCTCTGAAAAGCTGGGTATGTCTAGTCTAGTGAAGGACTAGGATTGCTAGCAATGTTCCAATATTTGAGGGGCTGCCACAAAGAAGAGGGAGTAAACCTATTTTCCAAAGCACCAGAAGGCAAGACAAGAATCAATGGATGGAAACGAATCAAGGAAAGAAGCAATGTAGAACTAAGGAGAAATTTCCTAACAGTGAGAACAGTTAACAATATGGAATGGCTTGCCTTCAGAAGTTGAGGGTGCTCCATCACTGGAGGC